>NC_087204.1:11513860-11586482 GCF_015104395.2 Macrobrachium nipponense | reverse complement strand
CATTGTTTGTAACGAATGCAGTAAGTGATTACCCTTCGTGAAAACATGCAATAAAAATGGTAGGAATTGTAGCGGCTGATAGTAAGTTATCAGGCATTATGTCGAACCTGTGCTTCTGCGCGCAAATAATTATTTCGGTTTCGAAATAGAGTCCTTTTTTTTTTGTACATATATTTAAGCAGAGAACCGTGTTTAATTGCAACGCCATAATAAATCTAACTGCAAAAATGTTAGCGTATCTGTTCAAGAGTTGTTGGTATCACGTATTTTGGGCGAAATTCTACAATGTAAGGTTAAGTTATATACCTTCTCTTCATACAGGCTTCGGCGTTTTTAAAAGGTACGGAAGGGATATAGGAATATATGTCAAAAGAAGAAACGTTTCGATTAAAAATGTGCGTAAATTAATGCATGCTTTCAGTAATCACGTAACGATCGTTGAAACGACTGACTATACTTCTGTGTGGTTAATTGCTAATCGTTGTTAATAAAATTTTCAATGTACTTGCCGTTTATATAATTTAAATATCGACTTTACATTTTCAATTCCATTTACGACTATTTATACCCATTTCAAGAAACCAAGGCGATAAACTAACCAACACAGCAGTAGGCCCTACCCAACGGAATTGGGTCCACAGGCTGTTTCTCCATTCTGGGACACAAAAACCTTGACCCTCGTCCGGGAGTCCCTAATTTAGGAGCCGTTTCAGTATATTCAATATATATATATATATACATATATATATATATATATCTATATATATATATATATAATATATAGATATATATATATATATATATATATAATATGAAAAACTCAAATTGTAGATTATTGAATGATTCTTGTTAACTGTTTGGAAGTATTCCCTGTAACAATAAAATCAACACAAAATCGATCAACCTTCTATCACAACGGTAAGACCTGAGGTATGTCTCATAAATAAAGAAATTATAAAAAAAAATAAAACTCAAACTAAAATAAATAAATACATAAATAAATAGATTCAAAAGAAAATTATACATACAATAAGTAATCGTGTAAATATATTTTGCGACCAAAATCTATTTTTTATGATAAACGTAGAATGTTAGAGAATCATCAGTGAAAAGGGCAAATAATATACAATTTCTGAAAGGTCTTGGAATTCTACCCTAATCCCGGTTTCTGGAATCGTGAAAGCTTTTGGAATTCTACCCTGGTCCAGTTTTCTGGAATCTGGAAAGGTTTTGGAATTCTACCCTGGTCAATTTTTTTGGAATCCTGAAAGGTTTCGGAATTTTTATCCGGTCCAGTTTTCTGGAATCGTGAAAGGTTTTGGAATTCCTACCTGATCCCGTTTTCTGGAGTCTGGAATTGTTTAGGAATTTTATCCTGATCCTGTTTTCTGGAATCTGGAAAGGTTTTGGAATTCCACCCTGATCCCGTTTTCTGGAATCCTGAAAGGTTTTGAAATTCTACCCTAATCCCGGTTTCTGGAATCGTGATTGTTTTTGGAATTCTACCCTGGTCCAGTTTTCTGGAATCTGGAAAGGTTTTGGAATTCTACCCTGGTCAATTTTTTTGGAATCCTGAAAGGTTTCGGAATTTTATCCGGTCCAGTTTTTCTGGAATCGTGAAAGGTTTTGGAATTCTACCTGATCCCGTTTTCTGGAGTCTGGATTGTTTAGGAATTTTATCCTGATCCTGTTTTCTGAATCTGGAAAGTTTTGGAATTCCACCCTGATCCCGTTTTCTGGAATCCTGAAAGGTTTTGAAATTCTACCCTAATCCCGGTTTCTGGAGTCGTGAAAAGCTTTTGAAATTCTACCTGGTCCAGTTTTTCTGGAATCTGGAAAGGATTTGGAATTCTACCCAGGTCAATTTTTTTAGAATCCTGAAAGGTTTCGGAATTTTACCCCGATCCAGTTTTCTGGAATCGTGAAAGGTTTTGGAATTCTACCCTGATCCCGTTTTCTGGAGTCCTGGAATTGTTTTAGGAATTTTATCCTGATCCTGTTTTTCTGGAATCTGGAAAAGTTTTTGGAATTCCACCCTGATCCCGTTTTCTGGAGCCCTGAAGGTTTTGAAATTCTACCCTAATCCCGGTTTCTGGAATCGTGAAAGCTTCTGGAATTCTACCCTGGTCCAGTTTTCTGGAATCTGGAAAGGTTTTGGAATTCTACCCTGGTCAAATTTTTTGGAATCCTGAAAGGTTTCGGAATTTTACCCGGTCCAGTTTTCTGGAATCGTGAAAGGTTTTGGAATTCTACCCTGATCCCGTTTTCTGGAATCTGGAAAGGTTTAGGAATTTTATCCTGGTCCAGTTTTCTGGAATCTGGAAAGGTTTTGGAATTCTACCCTGATCCCGTTTTCTGGAATCCTGAAAGGTTTTGAATTCTACCCTAATCCCGGTTTCTGGAATCGTGATTGTTTTTGGAATTCTACCCTGGTCTAGTTTTCTGGAATCTGGAAAGGTTTTGGAATTCTACCCTGGTCCAGTTTCCTGGAATCTGGAAAGGTCTTGGAATTCTACCCTGGTCCAGTTTCCTGAAATCCTGAAAGGTTTTGGAATTTTACCCCGACCCCGACCATACGATGATCTTTTCTGCTCTTTTACTAAAGATACTTCCAGGACAAGGGTAGCATTTCATTTTTGTGGCAGCCCTCCGCTGTTTCGTTTACCGTCTCTTGCCATACATTTCATCTTTATGGCAGCCTCTCGCCGTTTCATTCCATAAGACCGGTATTAAAGATAAAGCTTTCTTGTAAGGGTAAGGGTTTATGGAGGTGCTTTTCCTCCTAGAGTGTTAGTTGAACTGGAAAGGTGGAAATATAAGCGATACGATACTACTAACACATTAGCAATTTGTGTAGGTGAGTGGCTGTTGGTTTTATCCCCACCTGCATGCATTTCTTGAATACCATGAAAGTGTCAAAGAAAACAGGTTATAAAAATAAAACTACATTTAACAAAATTCTCATTTTATCCCAGAGCTGTAAAATAGTACAAATAGGCAATTAGAGAATGTGCATCAGCGTGTCTTAATTATAAAATTAATTGACTCTAGTCATAAGGATTAGTTATTGTCATTTCCTGTTTAATCATAAGTGATTTCGATAATCAATAATGCACCGAATGTATCCTTAAGTTCTTCAAGCAAATTATATTTTATCCGTTGAGCTGAAAACAATAAAATCAGTTCAAAATACTTACTCCTTTTTCGTATGTTTTGAATTCATTCTAAGAACCTAACAAGATCGAATAATGAATAAAACAAATATTAACCCTTTGGGACATGAAAAATTGTAATTTCCTTCCTCTTACAATTAAAAGGTAATCTTGGAAATTTCTCAGGTGATATCTTCCTCTGCTTCTTATTCCTCGATTCTCGAACAAGATTGGCTCTCCGAACAGAGTAGTGAAGATGAAATCTGGAAATGAGGTTTCTGTGAGGAATGAAAACGGATTTTGCTGATTTTCGTTCATAATGCAGCTGGATTTTGGATTCAAGTGCGCCCCCCTCACCCCCGCTCCGCCCCCGAAGTCGCAAATCCCCGTCATCTTTTTTGCCCAAAAAGATGCTGATAATTTTTGGCTCGAAATCTCACACGTTCCTCTCACCGAACGCAATTCCATTCCAAAGTGCGCTCTCTCTCTCTCTCTCTCTCTCTCTCTCTCTCTCTCTCTCTCTCTCTCTCTCTCTGTCTTGTCTATCTATCTATCTATCTATCTATCTATCTATCTATCTACACGTATAACATGCATGCGATGAGTTAAAATGTCAATTTTTCGTCATATTTTAACAGGATTGGGAAGAGGAATTTTCTCTAAACACCGTTGAATCTTACCACCTGAATAAAGTAAAACACAGACAAAAATCAAAGGCGGTAAAATTGCAATGAAAGGAACCATTCACGTGCACATTTCAGTTTCGATAAGCGAATGACAACTCTGGAACGCAGTTAAGTATAAACCACATTTAAAAAAAATGAAGTGAGAGAAAAGTTGTTTACTTAGGCAACGACTAGAATCTGTTACATTGGAATTTGTTCCGAGTGATGAGAACATCACTTTAGAAAGAGCTGTCCGATAAAAGGCGCGTAATTTACGATGGTGTACTACAGTGATCCGTCGTCAATAACATAATGTTGGGGTCTATTTTCAAGTCGCGTAGGAGTACAAAGCGGTGTTGACAACATCGCAGATCATCTGACCTTCACATTGCTCATGGGTTAGTTTGCAGTGACGCCCCACCTACACCCACGCCTACACAAATGCGCGGACACTAATCAGGAAACAGATAAGACAACAAAACATTAAAATTCTTCAGCTGGTGTACTTTATGCTTTAGATCTCACTAAAAAAAAAAAAAAAAAAAAAAAAAAAGCTGAAGTCGAATATGAAATTATTCATGTATAAAAAGGAAATCTGATGGGGTATTAATGCAAATGATACTATACATATATATATATTATATATATATATATATATTATATATATATATATATATATATATATATATATATATAATATATATTCACACGTGCATACCCATATCCGTAAATAATTTGGCAAGTTTAACTATAAATTAGCATTTATCAATGGAATGATAGAAATAATTTTCAAAGAATGTTATCTGTTCATTCCACTCTTCGTATATTCATACTCAATGTTTGCAATAGTCCCCTTAAACGTCTGGTTTCTTATTCCATCGATATATCATTTTTAAAAAATTTACCTTATGTTCATTTAGTAATTTAATGTTAAGGTTACTTCAAACCTCTCAAGGATCTTTTACATTTGACCTTTTAAGCTTTTCCTTTTTCTCTCCCCTTCTTTTGTTGTTCCTAACTTTGACATTTCGTTCCTTACCTTCAATGTGATAATTTTTCACATTATTTTAGGCCTTTAGCATAGGCCTTTTGTTTCCGCATTGGTAAGGAAATAATGATTTTATCCGGCTTTTATCTTCCCAACGTGAATAGATGAACAAAAGATTTAGAAAATCGTAGGAAATGTGCATACACATACACACACACGCACATTATATATATATATATATATATATATATATATATATATATATATATATATATATATATATATATATATATACTGATATTGAAGAAGGTTTTTGTTTCAGTTTATAGATAGCAGAACTACTTATGCTATAGTAGATTTACATACGTCTTCCTCAGGAGAGGTGGAAAGATACATCCTGCTTTTTGTGAACTCTCGAGAGAGGCTGAGAATTCCAGCCTGTGATTGTCTTATTAGCGGCACATCAGGAGCGTCAAAAGGGAATGGCATAGACATCATAATAAGGAAACAAATTCACGTTCATATAAAAACCGAAGGAGATTGGGGATTATACCGAACTGTACGTTTGTTCTGTCCTTATTCAAAGGATTAGAAACATTAAGGAAAGATACAGCTGCTTTTGGAGTGTTATTTTCTATCCCATCTCAGCATCCTGTAATCTTTGTTTCGTGAGGGCTGCTATTTTTCACAGACGTGAATTGCACCGGAAGGGTAATATGTTTTGGGGCATCACCGATTCCCACCATCAATAAAACTTCAAATTCTTTGGGCAGGTTTTCGCTATCTATTCGAGTGGGTATAATGCATTTTCATCCTATCGCGATTCGTGTTTTTTTTTCTATTTTATCACGCTCTCTTTCCTTCAATTTAATTTTGACCCTTCTGCCCGCATTGGCTCCATTTATAACTTTAAACTTAGAAAAGGAACGCGGCTATAAATAAAATTCAACGGAACAGGCAATGTCCTTCATACAAAAAATAACTATATTCTATTTTTTTAAAGATTCTTGTTTCCAGTAACAATTTCTAAGTTATTAATTATGTATATCCATATATCCTCCACATTTAAGAATGACCATATATATATATATATCTATATATATATTATATATATATATATATATGGTGTGTGTGTGTGTGTGTATCGATTGCCTCTATGTACTATTAAGCATCGGCAAAAGATGTACCGCCCCCATCGACATCCTCAGTCTAGATTGCTTTACATAGAGTTGGAAAACACAGCCATTCCCCGACGATCAAAATGCCGAAAAAATACCAACAAAATTCTCCGGGCGTCTTGTTTACCTTCCCACCTCGTTGATGGCGCGTTTGCCTCGGGGGAATCGCCTCTGGTATTTATATTTATTGGAATTCTTTTTGAAGTCCGAGGCTTTATGTATTCAGATCCAGTTATCGGCTTTGGGATCTTCGCCCTAAAATGCTATCTGATCCTATCAAAGGTGTGGTAAAAGTCAGAAACTGACAGGTTTTTTTGCTTTGTCAACAACTGGCTCCGTTTGCATTAACATGGCAAGGAAACACTGACCCTTAGCATGAGAGAAAATAATAGAGAAAACACTTATAAATCAGTTTACTTTTGGCAATTTGGAAAACATGATTTTGAATTTACACATCGATAACGCGAAGAAAGAAAAATGGAAGCATTTTGCTCAGTCTGTACAACTACGTGGTCAGTTTTTAAGAGACATTCCTATGGACTGGCAAGCGAGGTTATTGGATTATGTCTACAATCAACTACGACGTCAGATCACAGTGCATAGAGGAGGCTTGATAATAAATTAAGATTTCTCTATCGAAGTCTGATTGGAAAACATATGGGGAAAAATACCAACTACCTTAATCTGTCGTCCAAAGTTTTAAGTGAAAATGAGAAGTGTGTATTAGAACTGGGACTGAAATTCAATAATTCAACGAGAAAACCTGATATAGTGGAAATCAGCAAACAGTTTATTATCAAAGAGAAATGCTATACTGATAAACCGGATATTTGTATGCACTAAATTTGGCCAGAGGTGTTGTGTATGGTGCATACTCAGTACATTGTACTTTTAACTTCTTTCCGAAACGTCTGAATAAGGCTTTGGACTCACTCAGAAAAGACAAAGATATCCACATAACCAGGCAGATAAAGCTAATGTTGTTGTTGTTTTGGATCGAGGAGACTATGTTGATAAAATGAAACATTCTGTTAAATGCCAAGATACGTATGAACATTTGATTTCTAATCCTTGTGAGCGAGTAAATGCCAGTTTCATAAAAGATTGAGAAAGATATTTGGGAACAATCAATATATGGTTAGTACGTTTACTACTGTAAATGCTAGACTTCCCTATTTGTATGGTACAGTTAAAACCCATAAGGAAGGACAACCATTACGTCCTATAATTAGTACTATTGGTTCAGTGTCTTAAAAACTTTCTAAATTCTTAGTAAACATTATTGCAACCACTTGTAGGTACAATATCTAATTCGCATGTTGAAAATAATTTAGATTTGTAAACAGAATAATCGGGTGAAAACTCCAAAAGATGATGATAATGGTAAGCTTTGATGTTAAAAGTCTGTTCACCTGTGTACCTGTCAACGACGTCTTAGAATTTTTAAATAGCGAACTAAATAAACATGTCATGTCTTTGCCTAATCACGTAATTTTAGAACTAATCAGACTGTGCGTGGTTGACACTTGTTTTATTTTTAATGGCAAATTTTACCGACAAAAATTTGGAATGCAGATGAGTAATTGCTTGTCCCCAGTATTATCAAATATTTACATGGAATTTTATGAATCTAGAATATCTAATTCAATTATGGCAGATATTGTTTTGCTGGGTTAGATAGTGTTGACGATGTATTTGCGGTACTGAAAACTTCTATTGACATTCCAGAAGATTTTAAGAGACCTCAATAATTTAGTTTCCCTCTATAACTTTTTACGGTTGACGAAGAAGACAATGGTGTTATCTCATTTTTGGATGTTACAGTTGTGAGGTCAGTTGTAAGTTCTAGCTACAAGTTTAAAATATACAGAAAACCTACTAATAACAATCTTATTATTAGCAATACTCCTCACACAAAGTAGAAGTAAAAACTCTCAGCATTAAGATCAATGTTTCTTAGAGCTCTTAATATCTGCAGTCCGGAATTTGATCAATGAGGAACTAGAATGTATATATTCAAGTTGGTATTGAAAATAATTTTAAATTGGAAGATATTGATTACAGTCTAAAGTTAGCACGAAAAACATTTTATTCATATGAGGAGAAAAACAGAAAACTGGATTTTATATGTTTCCCATACCATCCCACATTAGAATCTATAGTCTACCCCTAAAGTTACTTGGTTTTAGTACAACTTTTTCCTATCCTAGCACCATTGAAAAACTTTAATTCATAATAGTCCGGAGAACAATGAAGGAGTCATATATAAGATTCCATGCAAGTGCGGTAGTTTTTATATATGGACAATCTGGGAAGACACTCGAAAAGCGCATTTTAAATCATAAATAATAATATACGAACAAATAATACGAGCAATGCTTTTATGTGTTCATAGTAGTTTATGTAATGCACCGATGACTGGCTCGGGTCAAAGATTTTGTTTAAGAGCACAGGTTTTATTGAAAGAAATTGATAGAGACAGCTTGCATTGTTTCACAGCAAAGGAAAAATAAAATTTTAATTTATCGCCTGGTTTGTATAAATTAGATCCTTTTATCTTACATGTCATGAAACGTCAGTACAAATTGGATAATGTTATCCATTAACTATCATATAGTATAGGCTTGTTAATATGTACTGTATGTTATGCTGTTTCAAATGGATGTATTACCTCGTTAGATATTTTGGTATTTTCATTTGCTCAACTGCTATTCTTGTTTTTATTGTTATTTTACTGCTGAATAGCTTGTAGCTTCAAACTGCTAGTTTTTGGTAACTGTATGTTTTAAAAACATTTTAGGCCTTTCTTGGCCGCATGCACTGTAAACTTTATCTCTTTCCTTAATAAACGCTCCAAGAAGAGGTCCATTGGAGGACGAAACTGTTGGGCATTTTCTGAAATATACCTTTTTTTCATTTTCCTATGTGGAATACAACTGAATTACTATATCTTCGTGCCTAAGAAGATTACCAGTACTATAAGATGTCCACGCGAATTCTTCAAGCTTTTTTCTTAATCTGTATCCACGTTGCCGACAACTAGTGTTTGACTTCAAGAAGGCCCTAATTAAGCTCACAAAGTAAAATTACAATGGATATTCCTTAGGGAATGTAAAGCGGAATGCGTGATGACCCCGTTCGTTGATGACGTCTGCAATGAGAAGAGGAGTGTTTACTTTTGGCAATTTGGAAAACATGATTTTGAATTTACACATCGATAACGCGAAGAAAGAAAAATGGAAGCATTTTGCTCAGTCTGTACAACTACGTGGTCAGTTTTTAAGAGACATTCCTATGGACTGGCAAGCGAGGTTATTGGATTATGTCTACAATCAACTACGACGTCAGATCACAGTGCATAAGAGGAGGCTTGATAATAATTAAGATTTCTCATATCGAAGTCTGATTGGAAAACATATGGGAAAAATACCAACTACCTTAATCTGTCGTCCAAAGTTTTAAGTGAAAATGAGAAGAGTGTGTAGTAGAACTGGGACTGAAATTCAATAATTCAACGAGAAAACCATGATATAGTGGAGGAAATCAGCAAACAGTTTATTATCAAAGAGAAATGCTATACTGATAAACCGGATATATTGAATGCACTAAATTTGGCCAGAGGTGTTGTGTATGGTGCATACTCAGTACATTGTACTTTTAACTTCTTTCCGAAACTTCTGAATAAGGCTTTGGACTCACTCAGAAAAGACAAAGATATCACATAACCAGGGCAGATAAAGCTAATGTTGTTGTTGTTTTGGATCGAGGAGACTATGTTGATAAAATGAACATTCTGTTAAATGACCAAGATACGTATGAACATTTGATTTCTAATCCTTGTGAGCGAGTAAATGCCCAGTTTTCATAAAAGATTGAGAAAGATATTTAGGAACAATCAATATATGGTTAATACGTTTACTACTGTAAAATGCTAGACTTCCCTATTTGTATCGGTACAGTTTAAAACCCATAAGGAAGGACAACCATTACGTCCTAATAATTAGTACTATTGGTTCAGTGTCTTAAAAAACTTTCTAAATTCTTAGTAACATTATTGCAACCCACTTGTAGGTACAATATCTAATTCGCATGTTGAAAATAATTTAGATTTTGTAAACAGAATAATCGGGAAAACTCCAAAGATGATGAGAAATACTGGTAAGCTTTGATGTTAAAAGTCTGTTCACACACCTGTGTACCTGTCAACGACGTCTTAGAATTTTTAAATAGCGAACTAAATAAACATGTCATGTCTTTGCCTAATCACGTAATTTTAGAACTAATCAGACTGTGCGTGGTTGACACTTGTTTTATTTTTAATGGCAAATTTTACCGACAAAAATTTGGAATGCAGATGGGTAATTGCTTGTCCCCAGTATTATCAAATATTTACATGGAATTTTATGAATCTAGAATAGCTAATTCAATTATGGCAGATATTGTTTTCTGGGTTAGATATGTTTGACGATGTATTTGCGGTACTGAAAACTTCTATTGACATTCAGAAGATTTTAAGAGACCTCAATAATTTAGTTCCCTCTATAACTTTTACGGTTGACGAAGAAGACAATGGGTTATCTCATTTTTGGATGTTACAGTTGTGAGGTCATTTTGTAAGTTCTAGCTACAAGTTTAAAATATACAGAAACTACTAATAACAAAATCTTATTATTAGCAATTACTCCTCACACAAAGTAGAAGTAAAACTCTCAGCATTAAGATCAATGTTTCTTAGAGCTCTTAATATCTGCAGTCCGGAATTTATCAATGAGGAACTAGAATGTATATATCAAGTTGGTATTGAAAATAATTTTAAATTGGAAGATATTGATTACAGTCTAAGTTAGCACGAAAAACATTTTATTCATAGTGAGAAAAACAGAAACTGGATTTTTATATGTTTCCCATACCATCCCACATTAGAATCTATAGTCTACCCCCTAAAGTTACTTGGTTTTAGTACAACTTTTTCCTATCCTAGCACCATTGGAAAAACTTTAATTCATAATAGTCCGGAGAACAAATGAAGGAGTCATATATAAGATCCCATGCAAGTGCGGTAGTTTTATATAGGACAATCTGGGAAGACACTCGAAAAGCGCATTTTAAATCATAAATATAATATACGAACAAATAATACGAGCAATGCTTTATGTGTTCATAGTAGTTTATGTAATGCACGACCGATTGACTGGCTCGGGTCAAAGATTTTTGTTTAAGAGCACAGGTTTTATTGAAAGAAATTTGATAGAGACAGCTTGCATTGTTCACAGCAAAGGAAAAAAATTTTAATTTATCGCCTGGTTTGTATAAATTAGATCCTTTTATCTTACATGTCATGAAACGTCAGTACAAATTGGATAATGTTATCCATTAACTATCATATAGTATAGGCTTGTTAATATGTACTGTATGTTATGCTGTTTCAAATGGATGTATTACCTCGTTAGATATTTTGGTATTTTTCATTTGCTCAACTGCTATTCTTGTTTTTATTGTTATTTTACTGCTGAATAGTTTGTAGGCTCAAACTGCTAGTTTTTGGTAACTGTATGTTTAAAAACATTTCAGGCCTTTCTTGGCCGCATGCACTGTAAACTTTATCTCTTTCCTTAATAAACGCTCCAAGAAGAGGTCCATTGGAGGACGAAACTGTTGGGCATTTTCTGAAATATACCTTTTTTTTCATTTTCCTATGTGGAATACAACTGAATTACTATATCTTCGTGCCTAAGAAGATTACCAGTACTATAAGATGTCCACGCGAATTCTTCAAGCTTTTCTTAATCTGTATCCACGTTGCCGACACTATGTTTGACTTCAAGAAGGCCCTAATTAAGGCTCACAAAGTAAAATTACAATGGATATTCCTTAGGGAATGTAAAGCGGAATGCGTGATGCCCCGTTCGTTGATGACGTCTGCAATGAGAAGAGGAGTGTTTACTTTTGGCAATTTGGGAAAACATGATTTTGAATTTACACATCGATAACGCGAAGAAAGAAAAATGGAAGCATTTTGCTCAGTCTGTACAACTACGTGGTCAGTTTTTAAGAGACCATTCCTATGGACTGGCAAGCGAGGTATTATTGGATTATGTCTACAATCAACTACGACGTCAGATCACAGTGCATAAGAGGAGGCTTGATAATAAATTAAGATTTCTCATATCGAAGTCTGATTGGAAAACATATGGGAAAAATACCAACTACCTTAATCTGTCGTCCAAAGTTTTAAGTGAAAATGAGAAGTGTGTATTAGAACTGGGACTGAAATTCAATAATTCAACGAGAAAACCTGATATAGTGGAAATCAGCAAACAGTTTATTATCAAAGAGAAATGCTATACTGATAAACGGATATATTGAATGCACTAAATTTGGCCAGAGGTGTTGTGTATGGTGCATACTCAGTACATTGTACTTTTAACTTCTTTCGAAACGTCTGAATAAGGCTTTGGACTCACTCAGAAAAGACAAAGATATCCACATAACCAGGGCAGATAAAGCTAATGTTGTTGTTGTTTTGGATCGAGGAGACTATGTTTGGATAAAATGACATTCTGTTAAATGACCAAGATACGTATGAACATTTGGATTTCTAATCCTTGTGAGCGAGTAAATGCCCAGTTTCATAAAGATTGAGAAAGATATTTGGGAACAATCATATATGGTTAGTACGTTTACTACTGTAAATGCTAGACTTCCCTATTTTGTATGGTACAGTTAAAACCCATAAGGAAGGACAACCATTACGTCTATAATTAGTACTATTGGTTCAGTGTCTTAAAAACTTTCTAAATTCTTAGTAACATTATTGCAACCACTTGTAGGTACAATATCTAATTCGCATGTTGAAAATAATTTAGATTTTGTAAACAGAATAATCGGGAAAACTCCAAAAGATGATGAAATAATGGTAAGCTTTGATGTTAAAAGTCTGTTCACCTGTGTACCTGTCAACGACGTCTTAGAATTTTTAAATAGCGAACTAAATAAACATGTCATGTCTTTGCCTAATCACGTAATTTTAGAACTAATCAGACTGTGCGTGGTTGACACTTGTTTTATTTTTAATGGCAAATTTTACCGACAAAATTTGGAATGCAGATGGGTAATTGCTTGTCCCAGTATTATCAAATATTTACATGGAATTTTATGAATCTAGAATAGCTAATTCAATTATGGCAGATATTGTTTTCTGGGTTAGATATGTTGACGATGTATTTGCGGTACTGAAAACTTCTATTGACATTCAGAAGATTTTAAGAGACCTCAATAATTTAGTTCCCTCTATAACTTTTACGGTTGACGAAGAAGACAATGGTGTTATCTCATTTTGGATGTTACAGTTTGTGAGGTCAGTTGTAAGTTCTAGCTACAAGTTTAAAATATACAGAAAACCTACTAATAACAATCTTATTATTAGCAATTACTCCTCACACAAAGTAGAAGTAAAACTCTCAGCATTAAGATCAATGTTTCTTAGAGCTCTTAATATCTGCAGTCCGGAATTTATCAATGAGGAACTAGAATGTATATATCAAGTTGGGTATTGAAAATAATTTTAAATTGGAAGATATTGATTACAGTCTAAAGTTAGCACGAAAACATTTTATTCATATGAGGAAAAAAGAAAAAAAACAGAAAAAAACTGGATTTTATATGTTTCCCATACCATCCCACATTAGAATCTATAGTCTACCCCCTAAAGTACTTGGTTTTAGTACAACTTTTTCCTATCCTAGCACCATTGGAAAAACTTTAATTCATAATAGTCCGGAGAACAATGAAGGAGTCATATATAAGATCCCATGCAAGTGCGGTAGTTTTTATATAGGACAATCGGGAAGACACTCGAAAAGCGCATTTAAATCATAAATATAATATACGAACAAATAATACGAGCAATGCTTTATGTGTTCATAGTAGTTTATGTAATGCACCGATTGGACTGGCTCGGGTCAAAGATTTTGTTTAAGAGCACAGGTTTTATTGAAAGAAATTTGATAGAGACAGCTTGCATTGTTCACAGCAAAGGAAAAAATTTTAATTTATCGCCTGGTTTGTATAAATTAGATCCTTTATCTTACATGTCATGAAACGTCAGTACAATTGGATAATGTTATCCATTAACTAATCATATAGTATTAGGCTTGTTAATATGTACTGTATGTTATGCTGTTTCAAATGGATGTATTACCTCGTTAGATATTTTTGGTATTTTTTCATTTGCTCAACTGCTATTCTTGTTTTTATTGTTATTTTACTGCTGAATAGCTTGTAGCTCAAACTGCTAGTTTTTGGTAACTGTATTTTGTTTAAAAACCATTTTCGGCCTTTCTTGGCCGCATGCACTGTAAACTTTATCTCTTTCCTTAATAAACGCTCCAAGAAGAGGTCCATTGGAGGACGAAACTGTTGGGCATTTTCTGAAATATACCTTTTTTCATTTTCCTATGTGGAATACAACTGAATTACTATATCTTCGTGCCTAAGAAGATTACCAGTACTATATATATATATATATATATATATATATATATATATATATATATATATATATATATATATATATATATATATATAGGTTAAGAGGTTTAAAAGCATGTCTTTCACAAGTATCGTTTTTGTTACAACACCAACATTTCACATCGCATGATGCATCCTCAAGGCTGGAAATCATATATTATGAATACTAAAACATCACTCTCATATAAACAATCTAAAAAAAACGCAAACAACAAATATTTGAAATTTATAAATACAAATTACAACGAGAACTCGAAAGGAACACCTACCAAGGTAAGAGTTAAAAAGTGACTAAAAAGGCTGAGAGAAAATTAACATAAGAAGATGACTAAACAGAAACGTGGAGAGTAAACAAACAGGCAGTTATGCCTAAAAACAATTGTGTGGACGACGATTGGGTGTTTAGTGTTGGTACATTGGTCTTTAATAAGAAGGGACTCCAGCACCATCAACTCGTCGTCTCACCTTGCTGACACCTTGATGCAGATTGTCCAATCCCGAATTATCTAATAGTATTCGGAATCACTCTCAGATTTGTGGTGCCCGCTTAGACATCAATGATTTAAGATTATTGGATCAACAAGTAGAGACGACGAGTTGATGGTGCTGGAGTTCCATCTTATTAAGACCAGTTTTTAGTGATTGCTAATAGATTTACGTAGGTTATGCCAGATAATCAATAAAAAAGAAATCTCATGGGTAGAGAACTATCGTACTTGAAAATGAAATAATTGACCTTACAGTATCAGACATTGACAGCAGACCTCTCGAACTGTCTAAATTCTTCTGTGTGTGAAAGAGTAATTAATTGTCGCATATATGCTTATATGAAAATAATCAAAGTCAGAAGTTCTCCTTTATCTCTCTCTCTCTCTCTCTCTCTCTCTCTCTCTCCTCTCTCTCTCTCTCTGGTAGAGTCAAGCTCATAAAAAGAATGAGGCGAAAACCCTTCCACGGCACCGAACTATTTCTGTGAAGGAGAACTCTTACCTCATCCTCTTTTTATAAAAAAATCATAAGAGGATTACCTCAGTGGAAGCCTCTTGTCCCCCATCCCCCCAAAACCCCACCCGCCCCCCACTTCCCCCATCCTATGC
The DNA here is from genome assembly GCF_015104395.2 of Macrobrachium nipponense. Taxonomy (NCBI): domain Eukaryota; kingdom Metazoa; phylum Arthropoda; class Malacostraca; order Decapoda; family Palaemonidae; genus Macrobrachium; species Macrobrachium nipponense. The sequence goes on along the minus strand of NC_087204.1, from coordinate 11,570,873 downwards.
GTTTCTATGTTTTTTTTCCATTTTTTTTCGCAGCAACATTTGCATCTTATTCGTAACATGAATAAAAAGCCATTTATTTTTCTACTGGGTTGTGTTAGGTATCCTACCATACCTGCTGAGAGGTTTTTGGTCGATCTTGAAATACGATATGTATGTAGGTATACATGTTAGGTTTCAATAGAAGGGTAATACTTATGAATTAAAATACTTGCGTAAAATCCTATTTTCTCTTTCTTGAATAATCGGGCAGTCACTGATACATTGAGGATGAATAGTATATTTAAAACTAGACAAGCAGAAAATGTATCTCTTACCCCCTTTAAGCTGATATTCCTTAAAAAAAACATATATTAGTCATGAGCACGGTAAATAAATTTCACGATGATATAAACTGAGTATAACTTGTCTACTTATAAGTATTTACATAGTATTCAGAGTAAGTGAAGACCCAGTAGTCTTTTGGAACTTCTCAAGTTTTAAGGAAAATAATTTGTCACGATTTCAGGAGTGGGTCTTCTCGGAAAATGATATCATATGTCCCGTCTGGAACCTTGGGCGCTGAGGAGGTATAAGTAAAGTTGAACCAATATATATATATATTATATATATATATATATATATATATATATATATATATATATATATATAGTATATATATATATATATATATAGTATATATATATATATATATATATATACTATATAATATATATATATATATATATATATATATATATATCATACAGATATATATATATATATATATATATTATATATATATATATATATATATATATATATATATATATATATTGTGGTGGTCTTCTCTGTGTCATTCGGTGTGTGTGTGTATGTATTGGACACTATGGTGATAAGTGTGATATAACACTGAAATAAACAGTGGTTTTTGAGCCCAACATTTATTGATAGTGAGTGAAGTGTATCCTGAAATTGAACAGTGTATTGAGATAAGTGTGGAAAAGGTTATTGCCTTTGGATATATAAACAGAATCCGGTTGTTAGAGCCATGACTCGCTCTTAAGTTTAGTAATGGTGTGAGTGATGTGAAACTCTTAGGTTGGGTATTTATTTATCGAATGGTGATGTTGATAGTTTCTGGTTTTGGAAACTTTTCCTGTGAATAGTATTAAAGCTTATGAGGTTGTTGGTATTTGTTATATGCTGCTATCCTTATATACTGCTATCCTTGTGAGCTGCTATCCTTGGTACTTGCCACCCACTTTCCGTTTGTTTAGGTCATGTTTTTGATGAAAATATTTTGCTCTTTGTAGTTTGTTTAATGACTATTTTTGAATGTTATTTTATTATTTCAGTATGTTATAACATATATATTGTAGTTAGATGTTAACGTACTTTATGAAAAAAAAAAAAATTTTTGGAAAAAAAAATTTTTTTTGGGTCGGGTGAGGAGGTGTAAACTTAGTTGAAAAGAATGCGACAGGATGAGAAACTCCCTGTTCGTCATTCTGCAACAACACCGCTCCTACACCAACGTCACTTGCATCCGTGGCAAGAGAAAAAGGACGTTCAAAATCAGGAGCCCTCAAGACAGGGAAATTAATTAGTACTCTTTTCAAATTATCAAATGCCCTTTGTGTTCATCAGTCCAGACAAAAGCTACCTTCTTTCTTAAAGAGATTAGTCAAAGGATCGGCGATGTCAGAAAAATTTCTAACAAACCTTCGGTAGTAGCCACCCAACCCAAGGAATTTTCTGACATCCCTCCTGCACTTAGGGACTAACATTTTTTCAATACATTCGATATTTGCTTGCTTAGGAGCAACTTTACCATTACCAACTTCATGACCCAAATATACAACCCTCGCCTTTGCGAATTCACTTTTCTTTAAATTAATTACTAAACCTGCTTTCTTCAAAACTCAAACAGTGCCCTAATACGTTTTAAAATGTGTTTCCCAATCATCACTATAATAAACAATATCATCAATATAAACAACACACCCTTCTAAACCATAGACTAAAGTATTCATTAACCTCTGAAAGGTGGCAGCCGCGTTCTTCATACCAAACGGCATCACTTTACATTGAAACAGTCCCTGTGGTGTTACGAAAGCAGACAAGGCCCTTGCCCGCTTCGAAAGAGGAACCTGCCAATAACCTTTCAGTAAATCGAATTTACTAATGTATTTGCCTTACCCATACGATCAATACAATCCTCAATTCGAGGCAATGGATAACAATCAGACTTAGACAATTCATTCAATTTACGGTAATCAAAACATAACCTGAAATCCCCGTCGGGTTTCTTTACCAATACAACAGGCGATGACCAAGGACTTTGACTAGGTTCAATTAGGTCATGTTTTAGCATATAATCAACTTCCTTCGCTACAACCTCATTTTTGAAGGGATTCAACCTGTAAGGAGATCGTTTCACAGGTGTGGCGCTACCTACGTCCACGTCATGCTCAGGACAGAAGTCCTTCCCGGTACATCCGAAAATAATTCCTTATAATTAAAATACCAATTTCTTTAAAGACCTTTGTTCTTCATTACTTAAATGAGAAACCATTCCAGAAAAATTTGACAGGATCTTTCGTTCCTAAGTATTCACCGGTGTATGTGCAAAGTTAATTCTTGGGGTTATTTTCAGACAGCATATTTTCACCTCCTCGTGGTTGTCTTGTGTAAATTTAAGTATTCTGTGTGAATAATAGTGGCCATTATGGTTGTTAATGTATTAGAACTCCTTAGCGGAGAGGGTGGCAAGAGAGGCTTGCAGAGTTGAACTAGGGAAGACTTGGAAATTGTAGCGCAGCATTTTGAATTGGAATATGAAGTGTCCCTAAGAAAGGGTGTATTGCTATTGCAAATTTATGAATATGTTAAAACTGTAAAGGCAGGTGGGGAAACAAGAAGTGAAACCTGATAAAGGACTGTTGTCTGTAGAAATTTTGGATAGGCAAATTGCTCTGAGGCAGATGGAGTTTGAAATAGAAAAGTTTAAGGCAGAGGAAAGAGAAAAAGAGAGGCAGCATGAGATTGCCATGAGAGACACAGGTTCCTCATCTTCCCCTCCCCCTTTCCCAAATAGGTCAGTAACGCCTGCTATTAATTTAGCGCAAAGGCTCTCAAATTTGTGCCTAAATTTGAGGAAATAATGTAGCAGAGTTTTTTGTATCGTTTGAGAGGATTGCAGCAAGGTTGGAGTGGCCCCAAGAGTATTGGACCACTCTTATACAAAGTAAATTGGTTGGAAGAGCTCAGAGAGTGTATGTAACTTTGGAGGAGGATCTGTCATCAGATTATGAGAGTGTGAAGGCTATTGTCTTGAAGGCCTATGAGTTAGTCCCTGAAGCCTATAGGCAACGCTTCAGGAACTTAGAAAAAAGTAAGGAACAAACTTTTGTTGAATTTGCAAGGTCGAAGGAACAATATGCTAGTGATTGGCTCAAGTCCAAGGAAGTGGTAGATTTTGAAAAAAATTGAAGGAATTAATGTTGTTGGAGGAGTTTTAAGAGGTGTGTCCCGGATAAACTGAAGGTCCACCTCGAAGAGTTAAAACTTGAGACCGTTCAGGAGGTAGCCATCGCTAGTGATGAATATTATTTGTCTCATAAGAGTGAGTTAGGGGGATTAACGACAAATGTGAAGTCTAGTTGGGTTAAAGTAGGTAGGAAATAATAATTCTAACAATAATAATGCTAGGATGTTTACTAGAAATAATTATAGAGGAAATAATCAGGGTAATGCTAATACTAATATTAATTTTCTCCTAACAGAGGTAATAGGACCTAATATATCAATCCATAGAAATTGAAGACATTGACGTGCTTCTTTTGCAATAAGAGGGGCACGTAAAGAGCTTGTGTTATGCGGTTCGAAAATCGCAAAATTGGCTAATGGTAGGCCAGTGATGGGTGTGGAAAAGAGAGAGAGAGAACCTATCCCAACAAGGTCCGCTGACCAATGACTACATGGCTGTTTTGAAAAGTATTTGTCTTTCGGTAGTGTCTCATCCCCAAATTCATCCGAGAAAAGACGAGTACGTATTTTGCGTGATACTGGAGCAGCTCAGTCTTTGATCCTTAGGGAGGCATTGCCGTGTAATTTTGTTCCTGAAAGTGAGGAATTCGTGTTATTGTCTGGTTTTCGTGATACGGTAAAGTCTTATGCTATTGAAAATTTTAATTTAATGTTTGCCATTCCTTTGCAGGGAATTTGAATTGGCCATTGTTGATAAATTTCTGTTAAAGAAGTTGATGTTGTGATAGGGAATGATGTTGCTCTTAAGAATAATACCTATCCCATATTGATAAATCCTGATTGTGAGGTAGCAGCAGTTACTCGTTCTAGTGCTAGAATTGTTGACGCTGCAGAGTCAACAATTGATCTAGATTTAAGTAGTTTAGAACGTAGTGATAGCGTAGTTGTAGATGGGCTTGGGATTTTGAAGGACAAACTGAATTGGACTACTGAAGAGCTTATCAAAAGCTCAGAAAAAAGGATTTTCGGGATCTCCCTATTGAGTCAGGTGAGGGTTCTGATATAACTGGTCCCAAATTTAAGATAATTAATAATATTTTATATAGGTTGAGTAGGCCTATGGAGGCTGATAATATTGATTATGAAAATTTTGAAAACAGATAATGGTTCCATTTGTTTACAGGAATGAGTTGATATCATTGGCGCATGAAAGTGGTTTTGGCCGGACATTTTGGCATTCATAAGACTTCCGGCAAGTTGCTAATGAATTATTATTGGCCGAAGTTGAAGGCGGACGTAAAGAAATTTGTCAATAGCTGTGATGTCTGTCAGAAGGTCGGTAAACCCAATCAGCTTATTCCAAAAGCGCCTCTATGTCCTATTCCAGTGGTTTCCGAACCTTTCAAGGAGGTCATTATTGATATGTTGGACCATTACCAAGGACTCGTAGTGGAAATGAATATATTTTGACTATCAATGGATAGAATGTCTCGATATCCCGAGGCAATACCACTACGTACTATAAAAAGTGTTAAAATTGTTGATGTACTAATTGACCTTTTTCACCAGGTTTGGGATGCCTAAAATAATTCAGTCTGAATTGTGGTTCCAATTTGTTAGCAGATATTTCAGGGATAAAATGGCAGAGTTAAATATAAAACATGTGACCTCTTCTCCATATCATCCAGAAAGTCAGGGAGCTCTGGAGAGATTTCATCAAACCCTGAAATCTATGGTAAAGAAGTATTGTTTGATCAATGGTTCTGAATGGGATAAGGAATTACCTTATTTGTTGTTCGCTTTTCGTTCTGTCCCAAGTCAGTCTTTAGGTTTTTCGCCTTTCAGCCTTGTGTTTGGCCATTGTGTTCGAGGTACTCTCGATGTTGTTCGAGAGTCCTGGGAGGGAGACGTCCCTGAGATCAATATTAGATTATTGTGTCTAATCTAGGCGATAAGTTAACCAAGGCTTGGAAATTTGCAGGTGAAAATTTATTGTGTAGCAAAAAAAAGAATGAAGTACTTTTTTGACAGAAGGTCTAAAGTCCGTGACTTTGCGGTAGGCGACAAAGTTTTGGTTTTGTTACCCATTCCAGGAAATCCATTGAAAGCTTCTTTTTCAGGTCCTTGGAAGATTTTGAAAAAATTAGTGAAGTTAATTATTTAGTAGAGACTCCCGAGAGAAGGAAACCTTTTCAGCTTTGTCACGTAAATATGTTGAAGGCCTTATATTGGACGGGAGAAAGTCATTCCGTGGCAACCATAGGGAATGCTGTAGTTTCCGAGAAACGATAACCATTTTTCTTTTCAGAGGGTGAAAGTATTGATGATAATTGTTTTAATGGAAGTGAATGGCGTTCAGATAATAAGAATTCGTTGACAAATTTTTCTGGAATGGTTTCTCATTTAAGTAATGAAGAACAAAGGTCTTTAAAGAAATTGGTATTTAATTATAAGGAATTATTTTCGGATGTACCGGGAAGGACTTCTGTCCTTGAGCATGACGTGGACGTAGGTAGCGCCACACCTGTGAAACGATCTCCTTACAGGTTGAATCCCTTCAAAAATGAGGTTGTAGCGAGGAAGTTGATTATATGCTAAAAACATGACCTAATTGAACCTAGTCAAAGTCCTTGGTCATCGCCTGTTGTATTGGTAAAGAAACCCGACGGGGATTTCAGGTTATGTTTTTGATTACCGTAAATTGAATGAATTGTCTAAGTCTGATTGTTATCCATTGCCTCGAATTGAGATTGTATTGATCGTATGGGTAAGGCCAAATACATTAGTAAATTTCGATTTGCTGAAAGGTTATTGGCAGGTTCCTCTTCCGAAGCGGGCAAGGCCTTGTCTGCTTTCGTAACACCACCAGGCAGGGACTGTTTCAATGTAAAGTGATGCCGTTTGGTATGAAGAACGCGGCTGCCACCTTTCAGAGGTTAATGAATACTTTAGTCTATGGTTTAGAAGGGTGTGTTGTTTATACTGATGATATTGTTATTTATAGTGATGATTGGGAAACACATTTAAAACGTATTAGGGCACTGTTTGAGGTTTTGAAGAAAGCAGGTTTAGTAATTAATTTAAAGAAAAGTGAATTCGCAAAGGCGAGGGTTTGTATATTTGGGTCATGAAGTTGGTAATGGTAAAGTTGCTCCTAAGCAAGCAAATATCGAATATATTGAAAAAATGTTAGTCCCTAAAGTGCAGGAGGGATTGTCAGAAAATTCCTTGGGTTGGGTGGCTACTACCGAAGGTTTGTTAGAAATTTTTCTGACATCGCCGATCCTTTGACTAATCTCTTAAGAAAGAAGGTAGCTTTTGTCTGGACTGATGAAACACAAAGGGCATTTGATAATTTGAAAAGAGTACTAATTAATTTCCCTGTCTTGAGGGCTCCTGATTTGAACGTCCTTTTTTCTCCTTGCCACGGATTGCAAGTGACGTTGGTGTAGGAGCGGTGTTGTTGCAGAATGACGAACAGGGAGTTTCTCATCCTGTCGCATTCTTTCAACTAAGTTACAATATATATATATATATATACACATATACATATATATATATATATATATATATATATATAGATATATATATATATATATATACATATACTATATATATATATATATATTATTATACACACATAAGGGTTATAGTAGAAGATATTAAAATTTTGGATAAAGGAGATATACAGATGAACGCAATTTGAATAACCAGACGGAATATATCAGTTATTTCTTTGATGCTAAATAGGCGTCTCTTCAAAAACAGACTTTAGATACCCCGTGACGACCTTATTGTGACGATTTTGAGAGATTCGCATAATGAATTCGCATGATTTTCAGAGAACCCACATTCATTCCCTTGAAGGAAGTACACTAGTGGCCCAATGAGGACAATTAGTTTTGTAAATTTATTGCCGCATTGAATTAATTCTCTCTCTCTCTCTCTCTCTCTCTCCACCAAATAATTCAGCTTTAAAATTGACGTCTTGTGCCTGACAAGATTGCAAAAAAGGTGCGCCTGCCCCTCCCCCCACCCCTCCCCCCACCCTCCCCGGCCACAATTATCCCATATGGCATCGATAAATTTAAGCCATCTCTCTCTCTCTCTCTTCTCTCTCTCTCTCTCTCTCTCTCTCTCTCTCTCTCCTCTCATCCATTTTCAGTTATACTTGTACTGCTTCCAACTGAGTGTTCTGAAATAAAAAAGAATTGTGTTGTCAAAATGTGATGGTTATTAAAGAGCGAATGCATTTGTATACGAAGTAAGATTGTGATGCCATAACAGTACGTTGCCAGTCATAATATCAAGTAGTAACACATCCTTCACTCGTATTGATATAAACATGGCTTATCTCAAATTCATACAATAAAAAAAATAAATAAAGAATAAGAAAATAACACTTCCTTTTAAGTTCAAAAATGTCAAAAGTGGCATTTCAAGTTCGAGAAAGAACTTACAAATATATTACGAATTATATGCAGGATTCATAATATATCTTCACCTTCGAAATAAGACACAATCAACACCAGAGACCCTGCTTGACAAACGATATCCCCCAACCAACGCTCGGAATCTACTCGCACCATCAACGGAAAATGAAAGCAAACAATAAAAAAAAAAAAAAAAAAAAATTCTCCTTGACCACTTTCGGCCGCTTGAGAATATCCCTTGAGTCCCAAACGGCCTCTGGATCCAGCCGCTTTCGGTCGGATCTGGGTCCATTCCAGAGGAAATCCGAAGTTGATTCCCCGTTTTGAATTCCTTATGCCCTCGGGCCTCAGTGGCATTTGTAAGAATGCAGGAAGAGACAGAGCAATTCTTTCCGGAGAGACCCTGACAACGATGCGAGGGATGGATAAACACAATTTCGAAGAATGTTTGAGTTATGTATCAATAGCGAAAGCATAAAAATAGTTTCGATATATTTCTAGTATTAACAACAGGTACCGATTTTCTGAAAAGACATCAAGTGAAGATTTGAACAGCCATTATCTTTTAAAGAAACATCACTGATAGAATGAGTAATACAAAAATCTCCTAATAATCCAGGCTGTCATCACCCATGCCTAAAATTGCGATATCGTATTCAATGGAAGGCAGTGAGTTTGTTATAATATCCGAAAAAAAATGCTTTGTTAATCATTCTTATACATTTTGCCGACGAACAGTCAAGCAAATTGACACTGGACGAAGATGAAGACAGTTTTCAGCCTCAAGAACTTTTGATCAGCAAGGAGAAGGAATTTCACCCCGTATAAGGAATTTCGTCACGTATAAGGAATTTCATCTTGTACAAGGAATTTTATCCCATATTTGGAATTTGATCCCGTATAGGAATTACATCGCGTATAAGGAATTCTATCCCGTATAAAGAATTCCATCCCGTATAAGGAATTTCATCCTGTATAAGGAATTGTATCCTGTATAAAGAATTTTATCATATAAGGAATTACATTGTGTATAAGGAATTTCGTCGCGTATAAGTAATCTTATCCCATACAAGAATTTTATCCCTTATAAGGAATTTTATCCCGATAAAAAATTTCATCCGCATAAGGAATTGATCTTGTATAAGGAATCTCGTCATAGAAATGTCGTGAAATGACCAATTCAAACTTTCATCATTGAAATGAGATCGAAATGATCATTTCAGCCATTGAAATAAACGAAGCGATGTACTTGACTCGTTTATTGCAAATAGCAAACGCCGAGAGTAATGAGGGAAAAATCAATTCTGAATCTGTTTTTTAACGACAAATTTATGCACACCGAGAAAAGCAATATCAACTCCCAATTTATTGCCTGATTGGAATATCGGATACATATGAAACTAGTAATGAATCATTGGAAATCGAGTTTTTTTTTTTGTTTTTAATTTCCCTTTCATGTCTCGGGTTGGAAGCTGAACCTGATCAAATTTCGTTACTATTCGGAATGAACTAGATTATTTATCGGTATGACGTAAAATATCGAATGCAACGTGTAACATCGATTTTTAAACGAAATTTAATTAGTTATAATAACGTTTACTCCAATCGTGGAGAAATGTAGTGTAATTTTTCTAAGATCTGTCATCACACCATTTTGTAATTGCTGAAGTAATAATGGAATACCATTATTACATCAACAATTACAAAATAGTGTGATGATAAATCATAAAAAATTACACAAGGCAACAGTCCTCCACTAATCCACTATTGTTATAACAGAATATCATTGTAACACAATGACATTCGGTCAGCGATTTTCATTGTAAGAAGGATCAATCCAGTTTTCAGCAGATTTTTTAGAATATTAAAGAAAATTGCATAATAAAAAAAATTGTCAAGTAATCTGATAAAACCATAAAACTACAGTACAATATATTATAAATCTGCATATACTATAAGCCATGCCAGGAACAATATAAACGAATTTCAGAAACCGACTCTTGCACAGAAAATTATTATTGCAGATATCTTTATAAATTGATATTAAAATGTCTCTATCATAAAACTGTATTTTATGACGAGGCGAGAACGCAACTTAAATAATTCCTTATTAAACCACTGGCAATAAAAATCGAACAACTTTTAGATACGGAATTCGCTGGTATGAAATTTCAGGATCCGAGCGCAACCTAAGTGCCAATTATCAACTAAATCTTTAAACATCTTTAATATTGCGACTTTTTGTTTATCGATACCAGATTCATATAACGCTATTTCGTAGTGGTCAGGAGTAAATTAACAACAATATGCAAAAAACAACAACAACAAAAACAACACCCGTAAATAACAGCGACTGTAACATAAGTGATAAACCCAAAAAGATGCCACAAGAAGACTATCAGAGTTGATGAGATATTATAGAGACTGACCTACCTTACAAATCACGGACACAGGTGATTTTCGATAACGTCTTCGCATCAGGGATAATATGGTCTCTGATTCCTCCTTTGAGGTTTCAGACCAACTGATATGCAGCTGCTCGTTGCAAGAGGCACTTTACTTTCTCAAGTTCATGCTGAAAAAGAATGTCTGATTGAAAAAACGTAATTTAACAATAACAGAGACAAGAGGTTTTGATAATAATAATAATAATAATAATAATAATAATAATAATAATAATAATAATATAATAATAATAATAATAATAATAATAATAATAGTAATAGTAATAATAATAATAATAATAATAATAACAAGTGAGGTTCCATGAAATAATGGGCATAATACACACCACCAGTATCACAGAAACAAATAACTTGGCATATGCAGGAGCAAGATTAGTAGCAGAACTGATGGGGATTCGAACACCAACACACCAGCACAACCCAACCCAACAGAAACCAAAACAGCAACCTCCTTGGAAAGGCGCCTGGAAAAGCAAATCATGGTGATGAGATCTGACTTGAGTAAACTGAAAGAGATGGCAGACAAAAGGCTAAGAAGCAAGAAAAGAAGGGAGGATCTCAACGAGAAATACAAAGTGTAAGAGAGGGGACTAAACAACACAATAGAAGATGTAAAACAGAGGCTTAAGGCCAAAGCACACAAGATCCAACGTACATGAACAGGAAGGTAAGGGATACGAACAGAACAAACTATTCGGAACCAACCAGAAAAGACTATACAGTCAAACTGGGAGGGGAAGACAACCACCAAGAAATTCCTGAAGCCGAACCAAGTAAGAGACTCTGGAAAATATATGGAGCAATCCGGTATCACACAACAAACATGCAACATGGCTCCAGGAAGTCAAAGAAGAAGAAACAGGGAGAATAAAACAAAGATTCACAGAGATCACGACAGACACAGTCAGACACCAACTAAAGAAAATGCCAAACTGGAAAGCTCCAGGTCCCCCGATGAAGTCCATGGATACTGGCTCAAAAAACTCAAGGCCCTACACCCACGAATAGCAGAACAACTCCTGCATTGCATCTCAAATCACCATGCACCCAAATGGACGACCACAGGAAGAACATCCTTAGTACAAAAAGACAAGAGTAAGGGAAATATAGCCAGTAACTACAGGCCTATCACCTGCTACCAATAATGTGGAAGTTACTAACAGGTATCATCAGGAAAGACTATACAATTACTAGAGGAGGACAAACACCATTCCCCACCAACAGAAAGGCTGCAGAAGGAAGTGTAGGGGCACAAAAGACCAGCTCCTGATAGACAAAATGGTAAAGAAGAACAGTAGGATAAGGAAAACCAACCTAAGCATGGCATGGATAGACTATAAGAAAGCCTTCGACATGATACCACACATATGGCTAATAGAATGCCTGAAAATATATGGGGCAGAGAAAAACACCTTCAGCTTCCTCAAAAATACAATGCGCAACTGGAATACAATACTTACAAGCTCTGGAATAAGACTAGCAGAGGTTATTATCAGGAGAGGGATCTTCCAGGGCGACTCACTGTCCCCACTACTCTTCGTAGTAGCCATGATTCCCATGACAAAAGTACTACAGAAGATGGAGTCCGGGTACCAATCCAAGAAAAGAGGCAAACAGAAATCAACAATCTGATGTTCAAGGACGACATCAAGCTGTATGGTAAGAGCATCAAGGAAATAGATAACTAATCCAGACTTTAAGGATTGTATCTGGGGGACATCAGGATGGAGTTTGGAATAGGAAAAATGCGCCTTAGTCAACCATACAAAAAGGCAAGTAACGAGAACTGAAGGGATAAAGCTACCAGATGGGAGCAACATCAAACACATACACGAGACAGGATACAATTACCTGGGAATAATGGAAGGAGGGGGATATAAAACACCAAGAGATGAAGGACACGATCAGGAAAGAATATATGCAGAGACTCAAGGCGATACTCAGTCAAAACTCAACGCCGGAAATATGATAAAAGCCATAAACACATGGGCAGTGCCAGTAATCAGATACAGCGCCGGAATAGTGGAATGGACGAAGGCAGAACTCCGCAGCATAGATCAGAAAACCAGGAAACATATGACAATGCACAAAGCACTACATGCTAAGAGCAAATACGGACAGACTATACATAACACGAAAGGAAGGAGGGAGAGGACTACTAAGTATAGAGGACTGCATCAACATCGAGACAGAGCACTGGGGCAATATCTGAAAACCAGTGAAGACCTGATGGCTAAAGAGTGCATGGGAAGAAGGACTAATGAAAGTAGACGAACACCCAGAAATATACAGAGACAGGAGAATGACAAACAGAACAGAGGACTGGCACAACAAACCAATGCACGGACAATACATGAGACAGACTAAAGAACTAGCCAGCGATGACACCTGGCAAGGCTACAGAGGGAGAGCTAAAGAAGGAAACTGAAGGAATGATAACTGCGGCACAAGATCAGGGGCCCTAAGAACCAGATATGTTCAAAGAAACGATAGGACGGAAATAACATCCTCTCCCATATGGTAGGAAGTGCAATACGAAAAACAAAATGAAACCTAAACCACATAGCAAGCGAATGTCCGGCACTTGCACAGAACCAGTACAAAAGAGGCATGATTCAGTGGCAGAAGTCCTCCACTGGAGCCTGTGCAAGAAACATCAGCTACTTTGCAGTAATAAGTGGTACGAACACCAACCTGAGGGAGTGATAGAAAACGATCACGCAAAGATCCGCTGGGACTATGGTATCAAAACGGATAGGGTGATACGTGCAAATAGACCAGACGTGACGTTGATTGACAAAGTCAAGAAGAAAGTATCACTCATTGATGTCGCAATACCATGGGACACCAGAGTTGATGAGAAAGATAGGGTGAAAAAAATGGATAAGTATCAAGATTTGAAAATAGAAATAAGAAGGATATGGGATATGCCAGTGGAAATCGTACCCATAATCATAGGAGCACTAGGCACGATCCCAAGATCCCTGAAAAGGAATCTAGAAAAACTAGAGGCTGAAGTAGCTCCAGGACTCATGCAGAAGAGTGTGATCCTAGAAACGGCGCACATAGTAAGAAAAGTGATGGACGCCTAAGAGGCAGATGCAACCCGGAACCCCACACTATAAATACCACCCAGTCGAATTGGAGGACTGTGATAGAGCAAAAAAAAAAAAAAAAAATAAAAAAAAAATAAAAATAATATGAGAAATAAAAGAAAGAGAAACAAGGCGTGATCCCATTATCTATCCTTTATAAGGAGTCTGATCATTCAAAAAAACAAATTTGACTCCAATAAAAAATTTTAAAAAAATAAAAAACAAAAATATTATTTTTGTGTGCGCCTTGAAATTTCTTTAAATGGCGTATTTAAGTAGCATTAGTGTTAAAAAGTCATATCTAGCTCCTGGAAAAGAATAATCTGGAAACTATAATATAAAAATGAGAAGGATCCTTCCTGACGTCCAGCGTTACTGGAAGAATTGTCCTAAGTCCCATGACAAAAATTCCACCTAATGACGTAAAAAAAAGCTCCGTGATATTTCAGGATTCAAAGTTTATATTAGGAGGAATGCCAGACATTCAATCCTTTCAAGGACCTCGCTGGCGAGCAGACTTAGGAATTTCTGGGAATGATATTCCTGTGTCAACAGATCCAGATTTGATTCCAGTTCAGGGTTTTCCACTTCACTCCGCAAAGGACTGGCCTCTTATTTTCGCGACAGATGTCCCAAATATGGAGATACTACGTTAATTTCTCCTTATTCTGACCACGTGAGGGGGTGAAGGGGGGGTGGGTGAGCCACTAGAATTGCATTCGAATGGTCGACGCAAATTTCTCGTTATCTGAGGAAGGCCTTTTAAGCCTTTTCATGCAGTTTCTTGCTACGCAAACAAGGCAGTTAATCTCATCTTTTAAAACCTGATTGGGATTCTGCGAGTTTTGCATGTCGAGTACGAACCCTGTGAAGAATTCTTTCATATGAGTTGAGTTGAGCTGAATATAGAATTTAGGCCAAAGGCCAAGCACTGGGACCTATGAGATAATTCAGCGCGTGAAATGGAGATTGACAACAAAAGGCTTGAAAGGTGTAACTGGAAATTGGCAGTAAAAGTTTTGAAAGGTGTAACAGGAGGAAAACCTCAAAGAAGTTGCACTATGAAACAAGTGCTAGGAGAGGGTGGAAAGTAAGATGGAAGAAAAAGAATATGAAAGGATGTACAATAAAAGAAACGATAGTGGTTGCAGCTAGAGGCTGAAGGCACGCTGCAAAGAACCTTAAGTAATGCCTACAGTGCACCGCATGAGGTCCACTGACGGCACTAGCCCCCTACGGGGTTCTTTCATATGGAAATAAGTTATTCAATAGCTTTGCAATCTTTGCTGTTATTTTTGACTGAACAACTTCTCTTATATTATATTCACGTTTTGCTCCAGATGTGTTCGCTATCGAAGATTTTAAAAGTGATTTGGATATACATTCTGTCAAAGTCATATCTCTGACATTTCGCGTCTCATTTGAGAATCTATATAAGAAATCGTAACAGGCAATTCCCTTCTCAACCGAAATGTTTATTTGTCTCAGTTAAGTTGTTTATGGAATGCAAGGTCTTCTTGTCCATTCACTGTATAATGATTATGGAAATATCTGATGGCACATTCAAAATTATTCGTAGCAATAAAGTTCATTGTTATATTGTCAGAGGGACCGTCAGAAGGAAATTTAGGATTGAATGATACCTAATGGAAGACGGCTGGTAACACTCAAAGAGCAAAAATGATCTCCCATAATTTCGAACGGAACCAAATAAAACAAAACAAAAAGAACGACTCAAACTGAAACGGGGAACCATTTCCTTGTATTCCTCCACGGTCCAATATTCGCAACGCCATCAGCACGAAATAACAGAGAATGTGCATGGGCGCCAAAACCATTTTTGGAGGAGAATATTGCACTGTGACAAAACACAGGAACACGACCATTTTTTTTTTTTTGCGGGAACTTGGATGTGTTTTGTTCTCTCTCTCTCTCTCTCTCTCTCTCTCTCTCTCTCTCTCTCTCTCTGTTTTCCAAAACAAAAACACAATCCTCTTGTGATAGACTCACAGCAATGTAGCTTTTCATTGCTCGGGTGGCCCAAAAAAAAAAAAAAAGAATAAAATAAGATAAAATCAAAAGATAAATTTAAGCTAATGTGATCAAAATAAGTTACACAAATTTCATTTACGGGAGGCTTGACTTCTGATTTGTGCTGATATCACAGCTGCAAAGAGCAATACTTGAAAAATAAGAAAGTAAGCTTATTTTTAAGTAAATTACACTTATGTGTTTGCTTTCGTGTGTTTGTGTGTGTGTGTCCTAGTGAGAGAGAGAGAGAGAGAGAGAGAGAGAGAGAGAGAGAGAGAGAGATTTCTTCATATATTCAAAATTTACGATGTTATATATATATATATATATCTCTCTCTCTCTCTCTCTCTCTATCTCTCTCTCTCTCTCTCTCTCTCTCTCTTTAGCGACTATTTTCAAGTAATTTTCCGTAATACTCAGACGCTTTTCTCAATGTATAGTTTTAAAAATGTCTCTAGAAAATCCAGCAAAGCCTCAATAAAATGCCCTGCACACGGCATAAGCATCTACTGGATTCATGACTGGGCGCAATATATTACTCGGAACCGGGCACCGTGAAACAGAAACGACAACCGCAGCAAAGCACGATAAATGGGACGCCAGTGAATGGAGATCCATGACCAAATACATTTCGGGAAAAGTAAAGATTTTTTTTAACGATATTTTAGGTCTTTATTACTGCAGAAGATGACCGGACGGAGGTAAATGGTGGAATAAATTGTTTACGGCAATTCAAATTGGCTTTGGAACATAGCAGGTATGATTTGTGCTTCAAGTAATTCGTGGGACACATTGCAGAAATGTTTTCTCTCTCTCTCTCTCTCTCTCTCTCTAAAACACACACACACAAACACACACACACATACATAACTTACAGTTGATTTGATTTATAATCTGTAAACAGGTTATGGATTCTTTCCAGTAGTATCTTCTTTTTTAATTTTTATTTATTATATTTTTTTATATAATTTAAAAACATGAACACCCTCGGCGTATTTCAAGCAGACTTAGTTATGGTGTAACAACTAGGCATGGATCCATTTATGCAAGCTCCTGGGGTATTTACGCAAAACCTACGCTACAACGTTCTATTGGACAAAATATTTAAGAAGTCCTTAAATGCATCAGTTGTTCAAACACCATTCGCGGCAAAGTTTCCTAAATCGCTTGAAAATAAAACAAATGGAACATATTTGAAAATGGGTCACAGATAAGGCCTGAAAGTACTTGAGTGTTGAGTAAAATAAAATGTAAATACTTATACCTAAATACGTTAGACACAGTGATTTTGTGGGTTTCTCTTTCAATATTTGCATACATTTCAATTTCCACAGTCAGTAAAAGAAACTACTATCAACGGTGTCTCATTTTCGCAAGAAATGTTTAAGGTGGGAGAATAATAACTCCACCAAAAAGCATTGTAACGAGAAATAAAGAAAAGGCAGTTGAACAAATTACGGCAGGCTTCATGTCCAAAGCTCAGTTTACGAATATACTGAGCAAGACTGACGTTTATTTGCGAAATGATTGAAGCCGGAGTCATATTTGAATTTCGTGTTTTTCCCAGGGGATGGACATTAGACACTAAGCGTAGCAGTCTCTCATAAGATCTGCAGCAGTATGCAATTTTACTCAACATTATCAGAAAGTATTACAATACTAAGCCCTGTAATAATAATAATAATAATAATAATAATAATAATAATAATAATAATAATAAGAAGAAGAAGAAGAAGAAGAAGAAGAAGAAGGAAGAAGAGAACAAATTTATATATATCAAGACCTGAAAATAGAAATAAGAAGGCTATAGGATATGCCAGTGGAAATTGTAGCCATAATCACAGGAACACAAGGCACAATTCCAAGATCCCTGAAAAGGAACGTGGAAAATCTAGATGCCGAAGTAGCTCCAGGACTCATTCAGAAGAGTGTGCTACTAGAAAACAGTGCACGTAATGAGAAAAGTGATGGGTTCCCAAGGAGGCCGTATGCAACCCGGAACCCCACACTATAAAAACCACCCACCCCAGTCAAATTTGATGACTTTGATAGAAAAAAGTATAATAATAATAATAATAATAATAATAATAATAAAATAATAATAATAATAATAATAATAATAAAAATAATAATAATAATAATAATAATAATAATAATAATCTCCAATTGTTAATGTATAGTATAACCTGTTATAAATTCTCCGTAATTGTTGCTACACTCACAAAGAATATATGTCATTTCTTTACATCTCGCACCCTCACTATTACCTTCCAATTTTGTGCAACAACAATGGCTGTCATTAAGCTCTTAAGACTTTGATACCCGGTAAAACGAATTTAAAATTCACCGATTGGACGAGGTAACGATGCTTTCCTGTCACAAATTAACTAATTTCGTTTCAACTTTTCCCAGATAACTTTGATCAAGAAATCCTGCAGTTGAACGAGATATTTTTCTATTCAGTCATTCACACGAACTGAAAAGCAATTTACATAAACTGCTTATTCCCAAAGATTATACACAAGTGCAAAATTGCTTGAGAGAGAGAGAGAGAGAGAGAGAGAGAGAGAGAGAGAGAGAGAGAGAGAGAGAGGTGTAACATTTCCTCCTATGCAGGATTACTAGATGCAGCAATTTGCAATTGTAAAGTTTTAAGATCATCGATCGAAAGTGATTCTTGTAATATTTCTCGCAAAAGTGATACAATTTCATTTTAGCCTTCCAGTCCTTCTTGAATATCACAAAAGCGCTGTTTGTTTTAGTTTGGATATATATATATATATATATATATATATATATATATATATATAATATATATATATATATATATATATATATATATATATATATATAGGAGAGAGAGAGAGAGAGAGAGAGAGAGGAAATTTAATTGCTTCCCCCTCTGAAATCGACGCACTATCATTTGTGAGAGACAGTTGCAATCTAAAGATCCCTTGATGGAAAGGATCCAGTCGCCTTCAAACAAAATTGGATTGCCTCTGCTCGAAAGGCACCGAAGCCACTCACCCGAACAGGAGGAGAATCGAAACAGACACTTCTGTTTACCCTGTCAAAATGAACGTGATATTGATGTTTATCTGCTGACTTGGAAAATTCGGATAGCCGGTGGTACAGACTCGAAGGGTACAGCTGCTAAATCACCAACGTCTTTTTTAATATCTTCGTATTCGAACTGGTATGAAGGGAAGTATTATAAAGCCACAGGTGTCTAGTAGAGATCCATGGACATGATATGAAGATTGACCTGAGATAAGGTACGAAGCGATATCAGTTACAAAAGTATTTCAGCCACACTTCTCGTTTAATGCATAAAAATTTCTAAATGATATTCGCGGCCACTATACTCGTTCTTAGATTGCAAGTCATAAACTCCTTTTAAACTTATATTTCTTACATTCCGGGTACGTATTCAAAGACTCTTCGCCAAGAAATCCCACAATATTGATGCTTTTCCGCCAGTTCTTAAAACTATCATTATAGGGTACATTAAAATAAAACACCTTTGTCTTTTTTTAAATATTTAAAAAAAACGAGAGATGTTAGAAAACTCTCAGAATAATGAACACCACAGAATTTAGCAGCTTCATTATTTATTGAGTTTTATGCAATTTAGACATGCTGTAGAAGAGACGTGCGAACGATTTTAATGATAAATTAGATACCAATCTAGTTTTGCCATTAAACACTTGAAAGTTAGATCAAGAATTAATGAATTGATATCTTTTGTATTGAAAAACACTCAAAATCTGGAGGCTAGTACGTAACAACTTGTCTTAATTTTCCTTCAATAAAATCTATATTGCTGTAGTACATTAGTTATTTGATAAAATCTGAATGACATGAAATTACTAATTTAAGAATTTCCGTTCGCGGGAAAGTAAACAAGCCTTTGATTACCTCACTGAATATTAAAAAGCGAAGTCGAGTATCTGACGGTTATGTAATCAGTCCGTCTGTCCAATGTCGCTGAATTACCGTCGTTCTAATAATATAAAAGCAATCAACTTTCCCATCAAGTTTGCTTATGTTTGGTGATATGACCATTTCCTGGTGATATGAGGCATCACTCAGGTTTGATAACCTATGGAAATGATTTTCTAAAGTCAATAAATCAAAATGGATATAAATAAATAAAACTATAAAGATTAATAAACATAAAATTAAAATAAAATTCAATATAAGTAAGTAAAAGTTATAAAAATAAAAAAAAAATTAAAATAGGCGAAAATGGATGAAATGAAAAATATTAAAATATAAATAAATATTAGTATAGACAATATTAATAAACACAAATGAATAAAAACGTCTGGCGAGATGATCCGGTAAGTCACTTAATCACGCAATATATCTAGATCTGAGCATATATTAAGGCTATTTTATGGATCTCAGGTGTTGAACAAGACTTATGACCACAAAAGCAGCTAAAAGAGAGAGAGAGAGAGAGAGAGAGAGAGAGAGAGAGAGAGAGAGAGAGAGAGATTATCCCAAAGATACAGCACAAACAAATGCCTTCATTTCTCTCCACTCAATTCTAACAATGACGTCCTCAGTCTTAGATAAGAATCTGCTCTCTCGTGTACTATTAATTTGGAACACTTCATAAAAGTATCTAAGCGAAATACTGCATAAAAATTATTTTACAAGCCTATTCCTTATTCATTCCTCACTACACGTTTAACCTGAGACGCTCAACCTGAGTTATCTACCTACGTTTAGGGAATAAACGAAGCTAAAGATATACTCCGGAAAGAGTTATTTCTCGAGCTCATCTGTAGGATGAGAAATATACAGAAAACGAAAAGAAAACCAAGGAAAAATAGAAGAAATACGAATGAAATCATTCGATGGAAAAGTAGAGTTAAGTCTTAAGGATAAGGGGGTTAATTAAATTAAATGTGATTTGATGAAATACCTTGATACAAGACAAAGCAACGTCAGAGGAAGGGTGAAGATTTATCAAATTAAACGAAAAGGGAAGGTTGGTGGAGAGAAGAGGAAGTGGTGGTATTATGGGATAGAATAAGGATGGTGAAGAAACCTTCAGGATTGTGGGGGGGGGGGGGGGGGGGGGTGGGGGGGGGGGGGGCGCGAAAGGTTTCTGTTTCCATAAACAGTTCTGATTATTCTTAGGAAACAAAATCCGTACCTTTACTTCACTGCTAAAATTAGTCATCCATACAGCTTAATGAGAGATGAACTGGAGTCAATTGAGACCCTGACTAATTAGCCAAAATGCCCTAAGCTCAGTCTAATTACACATTGTTCATAAGTACTAAGAAGAACTTGATTATCTTGGTGAGAGAAAGAGAGAGAGAGAACTACAAGGAGTTACAAGGATTGAGATGCCTCATAGACTTGTTAGTCCATCCTAAAAGGAGAAATCGTTTGCTCACTTATCTGTAGGAGCAGGTTTTACTGTTCATTCACTGTGTTCTCCTAATGATTTTGTCTAGCTTTTTTTAAAACTCTTCTACACCTGTTGCTGTTACAACTTCTGGTGAGAGAGAGAGAGAGAGAGAGAGAGAGAGAGAGAGAGAGAGAGAGAGAGAGAGAGAGAGAGATTTTGCACTGTAAATCAACTGGTGAGATATTTGATCTCTTCATTCACTATTTATAACTAATAAGCAGCAGAGGAATGAATTTATCATGCAAGTAGTCGGCTCCGAAAATCTTAGGGTAATCACACGACAACTCTCTCTCTCTCTCTCTCTCTCTCTCTCTCTCTCTCTCTCTCTCTCTCTCATTGCGAATTCCGGAAGAATTCGGAAAAAAGTACCGTGGAGAAGTAGTGGTAACCTTCTCCTACTTCTTTTACTGACAACCCGAACGGCCACAAACGGTCCACATGTTATCTGAGGGACGTAACCAGGGAGTCGAATCAGTGGCAGAGAAGACCCCTCTCTCTCTCTCCTGCAATCGCTTTTGTCGATAACATTAAGCAGAGGAAGTCGGGGTAATTGCAATATCGTGGTCCAGGTTTAATCGTTTATCTACGTATCTGTTTTAACTTTAACGTTATCTTTAACGAAAGATAACGTTGTTATATAAACATTTTTAATCAGCTTAGAATGAACGCGTGAAATATGTTCAACCTGAGTGTATTACTTAATCATGCTAGCGTGTAGAAGAGCAGAATTAACCTGGATATATTTTCATGTAAATATTGAGTGAAATATGTTGCTAAAGTAATCTTTTTGGCAACTTACCAACTACCTCAGTAAGCATTAAAAACGTTTGCTATACGCTGGACAATTCAATATCAAATTCGCAATATCTGAAACAAAATAATTATATGTATATTGTTTTCAGTCTTTTGAACTCATGCAAGTGGTTTGCAAAAACACAGACCAGGTATGACCTTCAGTGCTGCAAATGCGTAAGGTTGATCAAATAAACGCATTCACATGTCCAGTGCAATTTATTAGAATTGCTAGTCGAATCTCAGATTCATTTCTTACGCATTATTTTCGAAAAAAGAGAGGTCATGAATGTAATGAAATCTCTTTTATTAACAGTCAGATTTCAAGACGCCATTGCAAACGTACCGTCTCTCAGTCATTATTATTAAGGCAGAATGTCTCTCATACGAAGGGAAGGAATTAGTATTCTGTTATTTTTTTCTTCTTATTTTTTTGAGGAACATTTTCAACAGCCCGTGTGATTGAACTATATTCTGCGCCATAAGCGTTTTTATTATTATTATTATTATTATTAGTAGTAGTAGTAGTAGTAGTAGTAGTAGTAGTAGTAGTAGTAGTAGTATTATGATTATTATTATTATTATTATTATTATTATTATTATTATTATTATTATTATTATTATTATTATATACAGGGTCAAAATCGGTGTATATATTTGAATTTTACAGATAAACTATGATATCATAGTCATCAAAGCCATTAACGATTCTCTCTCTCTCTCTCTCTCTCTCTCTCTCTCTCTCTCTCTCTCTCTCTGAGAGAGAGAGAGAGAGAGAGAGAGAGAGAGAGAGAGAGGGAGAGAAAGAGAATCATTAATGACTTTGATGACTATGATATCATAGTTTATCTGTTAAATCCAAATGCTATTATTATTATTATTATTATTATTATTATTATTATTATTATTATTATTATTGGATTGAACCAAGAATATGACAGATCTTAACGTTAAGGATTCTGAGTCCTTGTAACGGAACAGTTGCTAGTCCCAGAAAGAGATATATTCCCACGAATTAATTCTTTATAACAATCAGGACGAGGCCTTTGACCAATGTGTGGTTACTATAGTAGATTCATATCAGCCTTGCATCTGATGTCTAGCCCAGTCCCTTACGACGCTCCTGATTGGCTGGTGATAAGCCAATGACAGGGCTGGAAACTCTGTTTGTTTCTCAAGAGAGTTCACATATGCAAGATGCTACGTTTCACCTCTCCTGAGGGATATTTTGTACGACGTATCTCTCAGGAGAGGTGGAGCGTACATACATCCTGCCAATGTGAACTCTCTCGAAAGAGACTGAGAGTTTCCAGCCCTGTGATTGGCTTATCAACAGCCAATCAGGAGCGTCGTAAGGGACTGGCCTAAACATCAGATGCACAGTTGATATGAATCTACTATAGCAGGATCTATAGAACTTATTTTATATCAGTGCTACATTGGGCAGAACAGAATTAATACCAGTTTGCTATATACCAAATTAGACGCGAAGCTTGATAAGATAAAGGAAGGATAATCGGTTTAGATATGGGAAATTTAATTTGGTATAATAGTGATATCATTGCATTTTGAGAGACTCATTAATAATTGGACAGCGTTTATGGTTAACACTTAGGCTCAAGGTTTTATTGCACTGATAAATCAGGTGTAAAACTGAAAATATTCAGACACGAGTGAATTAGTAGCCATTATTCACTGCTTGATGCAAGTTTAACAACAGGATAGACAGACGAACGCCAAATGGCACAAAAAAATATGTCAAAACAGAAGCTGTGCCAAAATTTCCAACATGGCAGATCTCCCAAAGTCGTCGATCCAGTATATTTCACCATTTGCATAAATTTGAACTATTTTGCATCATGTGATTCGCTTGTTTATAAAGGGCTCATGCAAAGGCCTTAAGCGATACGAGAATTCATCGATCATAATACGAAAGCACATCCTAAGCCGATTAATCCAACTAATTGCTTGATTAGAGCGCTGATACCGACGACGTTCGAATTATAACTATTAAAGGTTTTACTTGAAAATGTTAATAAGAAATGTTTGCCATTACTGAGGGGCGTATCAAAATGAGCGACAGATGTGGTCAGCAAAGATAGACACCAAGTTTTGATGTAGTAAAACTGCGATAGAGCAT
The DNA here is from genome assembly GCF_015104395.2 of Macrobrachium nipponense. Lineage (NCBI taxonomy): Eukaryota > Metazoa > Arthropoda > Malacostraca > Decapoda > Palaemonidae > Macrobrachium > Macrobrachium nipponense. Next base: position 11,547,021 of record NC_087204.1, on the reverse strand, counting down.
CTCTCTCTCTCTCTCTCTCTCTCTCTCTCTCTCTCTCTCTCTATATATATATATATATATATATATATATATATTATATATATATATATATATATATATAATATAGTATATATATATATATACATATATCTCTATGAATGTGGTGTCGTGTGTGTGTGTATATATGAGTGGTTGTGTGTGTGTGTGTGTGAGAGAGAGAGAGAGAGAGCTAAAAGATAATATCTCAAAGTACCTCGTCTCCCACGTGCCCACCCAACGTAAGACAATGGGACTTTTTCGTCCCGAGAAGAAGAGGAGGTGAAAGACACACTCTGCCATTAGGACGCCAGCGTCCTAAATTGTGTTAAAAGGAAAAATGGAGGAAATGCTCATATTATTTGAGAGGGAAAAAAATCAAGATTGCAACACAGGAGGTCGGGGGCCTAAAGACGAAGGACCCATCCATCCAGAGTGTCACTGTGAGCGATGTCCTTCTTGGACCTACGTGACGTTTATGATAGCGTTTTTTTTAAAGATTACTTAACGTTCATATTTTAGCTTAGTATTAATAAATAGCAGGCACTTATATGTAGAAATATAATACTTCATTTTGCACAAAATGTTACAGATGTTAAGAGTCATACAGGAAAATCAAATGTAATGATAAATTATGTGTCTATTTTATGAACCCATTGAATATTATTCACCAAGAGAGGATCGGTAAGATAATCCGTAAAGATAATTGCTAGAGGTAATTGGATGTATTTATAAATCCACTTGCTTTAAGCAAAGTAAATTCATTTAGAGCTTTCGTCGATAGTGACCCCAGCCCCCCCACCCACCCCCCAGGGTATTAACCCATAAAGATAATTCATTGCTAGAAGTAACTGGATGTATTTATAAATCCAGTTACTTTAAGCAAAGTAAATTTATTCTGAGCTTTCGTAGAAAGTGACCCCGCCCCCCACCCAGGGTATTAACCCAGTATGTATTCTTCTTTGTCGCGTGTTTAGCACAATCCCCTTAGTGATGACTGTAATAACATAAATGAAAGATTTTAACTATAAAAGATAATGACCCGAAAAGATACATCAGCCCTAGATAAGGACCCCAGAACTTTGGCGGGTGATCACTACCTAGGAAAGATCCATTTATTCCATTACTAGAATAAATTCACTTTCAGCGATAAACGAATTGAAGAAAACGTTGTCGCAAGATTCAGACAAAATTATTTTAACTTGACGTCTAAATAAACACTTTGACAGATGACCGAACCCAATATTTGTCTCCGGTTATCTACCGCACTATAAAATTAGGCCACTAATGATAATAAATCTCCCATCTCGTTAATCATTTTTATTCCCTTAGATCTTCCTCAAAGTGATTCAAGGTGAACTAATTGGATTCGGGTTCTAACGACCCTAACTGACGATTATTCAGAAATTATATCAACGTCGAGGTTCGAAAACTAATATTTTTCCTTTCTTGAGTCAGTCGTTAATTCAGTTTACTTTTCCTCTTCTTCTTCTTCTTCTTCTTCTTCTTCTACTTCTTCTTCTTCTTCCTGATATATATATATATATATATATATATATATATATATATATATATATATATATATATATATATATATATATATATATATATAGAGAGAGAGAGAGAGAGAGAGAGAGGAGAGCAGAGAGAGAGAGAGAGAGAGAGAGATATCGTTTCGCGTCTTGAATTATGAAATCGCAGAAAAACAAGAATTGAAAATTAGCCAAGCATTGCTCTAGAAAATATCGGTTAGCAATTATGTGATTCAAGCTTCACCCCTCCCCGCCCATCGCCCCTGCCACCCCCCACAAAAAAAAATATAGTTTCTGGAAATTGTTCCTCTCATGAAAACAGAGAAATCAGATTACCGAATAATTAAAAAGCAAACAATGGAGACAGAGAACAAAAAAATTGGCCACATTCATCAAAGAGTTTGTCTTAGAAACTTGCCATAACATTTTGGGAATCCGTAACTTTGGTAATTATACCACAGTACGGCTACCATTCGATATTAATGCGATTCAGAGAGAGAGAGAGAGGAATCTAGGTTTACTTTAGCTATGACTACTATGATTTTCATTTTTCACTTTCACGTTTCAGGAGAGAGAGAGAGAGAGAGAGAGAGAGAGAGAGAGAGAGAGAGAGAGAGAGAGAGAGAGAGAGAATTATGTACAAACCAAAAATCCATTGCGTATGAAGGACGTGATATCATTAGCCTTATTCTGATATATTTATAATTTCTGAAAGCGAGTTCCATTTACAAGTCTTCCTGTTAGGCTAATAATAATACAAAAAATAAAAAAATCATTGTTCCCATAGCTAAAGTAAACCTAGATTTCTCTCTCTCTCTCTCTCTCTCTCTCTCTCTCTCTCCTGAAACATGCAAGTGAAATACAAAATCATGATATTCATAACCAATGCAAACCAAAGTTGTTCCACTCTCTCTCTCTCTCTCTCTCTCTCTCTCTCTCTCTCTCTCTCTCTCTCTCTCTCTCTCTCTGAAACATGCAAGTTGAAAGTACAAAAATCTGATATCATAACAATGCAAACCAAAAGTGTTCCACTCTCTCTCTCTCTCTCTCTCTCTCTCTCTCTCTCTCTCTCTCTCTCTCTCTCTCAGGAAACATGAAAGTAATAAAGAAAATCATGATATTTATAGTCAAAGTAAACTGAGGTTCCTCTTAACTGGCACATTCACGATAATGTTTATGAAAGATCCGGCAGATTTGATGCTCAGCCAACATATGAGCGAATGAGTTCATCAAAAATCTTCATTTTGCTCCTCATGAGAAGAGATAAAAAAAAAAATGGTCAAATCAGTCATTTTCCAGACAGTGATATATGAGAGGAATTTCCATAATCCTGCAGTGAGCTGATAGACCTTCCCTGAGGAGAAGGAAGTTCCTTAGTATCATTCTCGGTGGTCTTGGATGAGCATATAGTGAAAATGAAATGGACGGCAAAAGGGTAAAGTGAATGTTAGAGAGGGCTGGAAAATATAATTATATAATTTTAACTTTGTAACAGACAGACAAACAGGATGACGATATACATACTTTCGTCTACATCTCAGAGAAACTCACCGAAGGCTGACTGATATTAATTGGTTTCATAAAAAAGTACGATTTTTTTTCGTAATTTATAATTATAACTGTTACTTTTAACATTGTAACAGACAGGCAGACAGGGTGAGGACATAGCTATATTCGTCTACATCACAGACAAATTCACCGAAGAGTGACTTATATTAACTGGTTTCATAAAGAAAAAAAAAAAAGTACGAGTTTTTGCAATAATTCAGTCAGTAAGGTAAATTACTTTACGAAATAATTAAATGAAATCCAAAATCATGCGACTAGTAAAACGATGAATGTGCTGGTGGCCATTCTGTCAAATTGGCCTTTTTTTTATTTTATTTTTTTTATTTATGTTGAAATTTACAAAATTTTCTTTGTCTATCTAAAATGCGACAGTTAATGTGTTTTACGTCTACATTATTATTATTATTATTATTATTATTATTATTATTATTATTATTATTATTATTATTATTATTATTATTATTATTATTATTATATGAGTTTGCAGCGGGCGGTCAAAAACAAATATTTTGGCAAAACAAGTCTGTCATTCTACTGTCTCGTAAAAATATAACATCAAAATAATTTTCCATTTTCAAAGAAAAAAGAATTTTTGGGAAAAACGAGTCTGACATTCCAGTCTCGTAAAAATATAATATTAAAACAATTTTCCATTTTCAGAGAAAAAACAATTTTTTGGGGAAAAACGAGTCTGACATTCCACTGTCTCGTAAAAATATTACATTAGAATAATTTTGTTTTTTCAAAGGAAAAATTTTTTTCCGAGAAAAACGAGTCTGTCATTCCACTATCTCGTAAAAATATAAAGTTTAATAATTTTTTTTTTCCAAAGAGCAAAATCGGGGATGAATCCATAGTTTCTATACTTGACGTCCAAACCCAACGTCCCGAACAGCTAACTGAAACTTAATTGAAAGCTTCAGACGATGAACTCTGACTCTATAACAACGAAAGCGTCCGACACAACAAATTCTTCAGAGTTTGCATAATTCGTTTGGATAGCTCTTAACTTTTCGGACCCCAAAGTTACCGAAGCGACTGAGATTGACTCACTTTATCGATTTAAAATTCGAATTTATCTAAATAATGTTGACTGGCATAAGCCAAAGTCAGATAAATAGTTTATACATACCTCAAAACAAGTAAAAAGCAGTCGAGTTTTCTGTACAGCTGTAGAGCCTATAATAAAGGCCACCGGAAATAGATCTATCTTTAGGTAGGCTCAGTTTAATTCTGTATGACCCCTAAATAAAGCAAGTGAAATCCTGGCGCAGATTAAACCTCGCAAATCGTACCAAATTGTGCTGTGAAATATGATTAATAACTTGATTTTTGATAATCATCTCCGATGTAGTTTCTTTGACATTTTATTTGACACGAATCATACTTAGCGCGAAGCATTCTTCAGTAATTTTAAAAAGCTGCAAATGCAATTGAAGTGAAGAGCCATATTCAATATTTCGTATATCTTCACAACCGAATTTCCTGAATAATATTCGCCCTCCTTCCTAGAGAGGATATTTTATACCAGTTTACGTTTTATCGAAAGAAAAAAACGAGAGTGAGCACTGCAGCATCAAAGTAGCATCCAAACACATCTCTGCGAGATGAAAGGGTTCTCTCAGCACAAAGCTTAAACAAACATCTACGGCAATTGACTATCCCAGCATCAGAAGGTAACTCGCATGTGTTGTCACTTTCAGCTATATGTCAAAGCATGTAAATGCACGCACAGTTAAAATTATTATGGTGTCTTAATAAGTTATTCTCGGCAATGATTATTACGTTAAACTGCACCTTCCCATAATATATGGATATATGTATATCATATACCTTGAAACGATTTCATACTTTGATATTGAGAGCTGTTGCGTCTCTGTTGGACAAGTCGGTTTCGTGCTCGACTACCGATGTCCGGGTTCGATTCCTCGCTCTGCCAACGGGAAATCAGAGGAATTTATTCCTGGTGATAGGCTCTCTTTTCTCGATGATATTCGGATCCCACAATAAGCTGTAGGTCCCGTTGCTAAGTAGCCAATTGGTTCCTAGCCACGTAAATAAATCTTAATCAGCTCAGTGGTGTCTGGTTAAACTACAATATACTTAACTTTTCTGTAACACCTTTCTCACGACCCCTGGCATTTGTTGATTCGTGTTTTATTTTTACCATTTGGAACCAAATTTTTTTTTTTTTTTTTTGCATCTTATTCGCTCAATGTTCTCCAAAGTTTATTAGCATTTGCTATTCAGCAAATTCTCAAAATTATTAAAAGGAACTAAGGACACTAATGAGCACGTAACAAGAAAGAAGTTAGCAAGAGAGAGAGAGAGAGAGAGAGAGAGAGAGAGAGATACCTTAGAGACCTTACATCTTGTTCGGGTTGCCCTAGGTCCCTCAGTGTGAGGCACCTCTAATGTCTACCAGAGAGAGAGAGAGAGAGAGAGAGAGAGAGAGAATTGTTACCCGTGTAACATATTTGTGAAAGAATCATGCAATATTATTACTCTATCCTGAAATATCTTTTGTAAAAAAATATTTTTCATCTATTTATATTAATTAGAAAATAGATTATAAAAAAACATCTGTCGTTCTTGCAATTGGTTTGAGGTGACAATAGAGTAGCGTTCTCCAAATAAATTCTGAAAACCAGCTTTGTAACAAAAAATACATATAACAGAGGCAATGTTTTACCTTATAAAAAGAAAGAAAGAAAAAAACTCGTTGAGGTAAATGTGCCATTATCCCAACTGACCACACGGCTACCTACGGTCTATGATAAGACATTCCCCTTACTCTAAAAAATGTGTAGCTAAGGTTTAAAAATATATATATATATATATATATATATATATATATATATATATATATATATATATATATATATATATATATATATATAATTGGTGGCCGAGGATTAATTCTCCAGAATGTTTTTGGAATATGAGAGTTATAAGTAAAGTTATTATTATTTCATTATATAAAAAAATTAACCTGCTCGTTCACATTCTAATTGTCACGTAAAATATGAAGTGCTGTGTCATTACTCTCTCTCTCTCTCTCTCTCTCTCTCTCTCTCTCTCTCTCTCTCTCTCTGTCAAACTAACACAAAAATCATTAATGTGATATCATAAATGAAGACCAGAACTTTTTTTGAGTCAATTTTACGGTTTGTATCACTGGAATTATCGGTTTAAAAAAATGTACATTAACTTGAAGTTATACTATTTGGGGGTTGCATGTGATAATACCAGTGAACTGAAAGAGTCGAGTATTTCGATAAAATAACCTCAAAACTTAATTGTAGCTTAATTCGGGAAAAACATCTGATGTCCAATAAAACGAAAAGTCTCGGATCAGCCAGTTCACTTTCTGACAATATTATCCTTACTTGGATGTCGCAGGTAACTGTAATGAACCCGTAGTTGTCATTACAATATTTCACCCCAAATTACCCTGTACTCGAAATTCACTCGTGAATCCATTACGATTAAAACGAATATTTATAAATGGCTTAGCTTTTGTGCTCATGTAACGTTCATCAGTATTGTTCCATCCTCTCCAGAATTTATAGGTAGAACATTGTTTTTTTGGGGGGTGATTAATGACCAAAAACAGCTGTAGAAAAAAATGACTCCTTTCCTATGATAGGCAGGAATCTCTATAGATTTATTGTGAAATTTCTATTAAAATGTTGGTACGGTGACTTTTCCTCATCGGTGTGTGTACGGGCGAGAGAGAGAGAGAGAGAGAGAGAGAGAGAGAGAGAGAGAGAGAAGCAGGATGTACATAACTGGGCATCAGAAAACTGAGACGTCATAATATGACAAACGCCTTCTCCAAGAGAGTGCTATGAATAGCTTGCATGCGCCGGTTCTTTTCGTAAACGTAATGAGTCACCAATGCTAATTAATTCTTCGTGTTGTTATAAAGCAACTATCCTATTAAACGCCCGTTCAAATAACATACCAATACCCTTTTTATTTAAATCTGGATGCGGTTGATTTAAAACATTCTCGCGTCTGATAAACTGGGTGTAAGCTTCAAGTGTCATCGTATTTGAAATGACCCACAAAGCGTAAAGGAAACTTGATGACACTGTATCATGCAACGTGCAATTGCGTTTTGACTTTTGCAATTTTCTGGGTATCGCAGTTCTTAGTTTACCAAAGTAAATGTGTCGGAAAAGGTGTGAAATGTTATATGTAACGGAATCCAAGCCTGTTGCATTTATACAGCCTGGAATGAGAGCTAATCACGATTAGAATACAACTTCCAACTTATCGTCGGTCACGTTAAGAACATCAAAGGAATCAACGAGAGTGATTAGTTTTACATTAGATTAATATACAAAGAATTTTAGAAGTTTTTATAGCTAATACTGTTTTCATATATTTGTGTTTAATTTGTTTTTCTTTTCATGGTATTTTTTGCAAGGATTTTACAATTTTTTTATTTTCTAAATCATCGGTTATATATGGTCACCCAAAACAATGGAAGATCTATCTTTTGGCGGTCTCGGTATAACGATGAATTAGCTGCGGCCCATTAAACTTTAATCACGGCCCGGTGGTGGCCTGGCCTATATCGTTGCCACACGCATGATTAAGGTTAACTTTAACCTGACATAAAATAATAACTACTGAGGCTAGAGGGCTGCAATTTGATATGGCTGATGATTAAAGGATGGATGATTAACATAGCAATTTGCAGGCCCGTAGCATCAGCAGTTTTTAAGAACTGAGGGCGGACAGAAAAAATCTATGGACAGAAAAAAGTGCCGACGGACAGACAAAGAAGGCAGAATAGTTTTTCTTTTACAGAAAGCTAAAAACTATTCAGCAGACTTACATTATCATAAACTGAGTAGCTAACATGGTTTTATAGATAAGAAAGTGTTTGAACCATATTCTAATATATTTTTAATACTTGAACTCTGTTTTATATTCACGAATGCGTGTAAATCAAACAAGATAAATATTCTCGAATGCGTGCAGAATCAAATTGAGATAAATATCCACGAATGCATTCAGAATCAAAGCGAGATAAATACCATGAATGCGTGCAGAATCTAACAAGATAAATTTCCACGAATGCATGCAGAATCTAATAAGGTAAATATCAATGAATGTGGAAGGTGTAACTATTCCTTAATATGTATTGTACTGCGTTGAAATGATTTTCAGTCCTTGTCAATTCAAAATATCTATTTATTTTATGTTTTGGTAATTTTAAAAAGAAGGATTAGAATAAGAAGTAATGCTTCATTTCATTGTTAAAAGCTATATGATATAGAGTAAAAAAAAAAAAAACTACGTATGTATCGTTTCCTTCATGGAGATAGATGAAGCAAGAATAAAATAAATAAAAAGCTTCATAATTAGGCACAAATCACTCATCGCTTATGACGCAATCAGATGTCTTCAACTAGATCAGAATTAGCAGTCACCCGATGACCATTGCAACGGACAGTAGATCGTTATTGCTTGTAGCCAACAAAACTTCATTTCGTATTTCCTTCATTTTTCAGCATGGCTTATTTTGTCTGTTTAAAATCAAGGTTTTAGAAAAGCAACAAAACAATTTTATGCCCTTTTCGGGCACTGGCATTCGGCTACTTGAAATGCCCTTTTCAGTTATGGGGGCGTTTCTCATTTGCATGTAAATTTTTTTTCCAGGTCACCCAAACATTTTTTTTATCTATATATTTAAGCCAATTTAACTGCAAGCTTGGTCAACATTTTAGTGATTTAACTTAAGTTTCCATGTTATATTTTAGCACAATGGTAAGCTCTATGACATTCTATTTTCTTTCTAAATTATCGTTCTATATCGTCGAAAAATACCGGTGACAAAATCTATTATCTAGCAGGATATTTTAAAATCTGGTTGACCCCGTTTTGCAAGTTTATCATTCAGATAGAACTTTGTAAGTCAGTTCATCTATCCTTTAGGAGCGATGCGTTTCCACTCAACTCAATTGATGCAATAGACTTATAGAGATGAATAATGCATACTTATAATATTGCAGAAAATAAGAGAGAACACTCTGGCTAATGGAGACCCTTTCACAGGAAAAAAATCTAGGCAATTTCACCAAGTGGACGGGTTACAAATAAATGCCCGGAATTTTCACAAGCTTACTCGCGATAAAGGAATTTTTCTGGTAATTCTCGATCAATATTTCTGCGCGTCTGATAGCCCTGTGGAAAAATGAAAGACCGAAAAGGAGTGCTAGACGCTGCTTCCAAAACGTAAGTCACTATTTTTGCTTACGTCCTCCAGCAATTTATACGTAAATAATTGCATCTCTCTTCACACATTATTGTGCAATGAACACTTGACTGAGAGATCATGAAGATAGGAATTACTGACGAAAGATACTTTCACATGCACAGTACTTAACGATTTTCTTCGACTGTTCTGAGATGCGCTGGAATCCTCATTCTCTTTTAGACGAAAGGCAAGCAGTGCATGATCGGACTAATGCATGAAGGCAAGCATTTCCCGAGGTTACCCAATGATTCACCACCGCGGGCAAGACCTCTAGCAAGGGAGATAATAGTTGATAATCGTTCCCTATCGGGGCACTGCGAATCTCTTCCAATAGCTCGTCAACGTCGTCGGTAAACACAAAGGGCAAATATTCAGTCGCATGCAAATCCACCCCGTTGGCTCCTTAAGCCGTATTGATCTTAGCAAACTTAATATCCAGAATATCCAGAATAACAGTCATGAAATGCACCGCTCCATCTCGCTAATGGACGCCCAAGCGATTGCAATCTTTCGGCAAATAAGTCCTGTTTGATTCACTTAGATTTATGGATGGCGTTTGTACCTGCGACTAGTTACATATAGGTTTAGTTGTTCTATGGGTTTACGTTTTCTGTTTCTTAAGTTGTAAACTTTATTTTCCTTTATCTTCATCACTTCCATTTTGCATTTCTTGGTCTCGTCTGGCAGCTGTTAAAATCAAGATTTTTTTTTGTGCATACATTTTTTTTTTTTAAATCTATGACATAAAATGATACTTATTATTCTTGGGGAATGCATTCCTCCATTATACATAGCGCCTAGATTAAATACTTAATTGAAAACACGAAAAATATTTTTTTTACATACAACACAATTTTTCAAATCTATGACAAAAACTTATTCTTGGGGAATGCATTCCTCCATTATACATAACGCCCAAATAAAATACTTAATTGAAAAACAGGATTTTTTTTTACATACAACATTTTTTTTTAAATCTATGACACAAACTTATTCTTGGGGAATGCATTCATCCATCATACACAACGCATAAATAAAATACTTAATTGGAATCTGACACTGTGACCTAAATCTAAGCCGTCAAAGTAAAAATAAACTCAATTAACGTTCAAATGAAAGCGTGATTTTGTAATTTGTAAAATGAAAAACATTGACTCTACCCTGTACGATAATTAGTGTTTCATGAAGAAATTTTACTTCTGCTCTTCTGTTCCAGAATCTAACAGCGAGTTCAAACTAATAATAATTGCTCTTGTGTCTTGATCAGTAAAGTATGCACGATGGGTCAAGTATATTTTTTATAATGCAACAACAATGAACTGAGGCAGCTTGTTATAGCCTGATTTAATGGGTATATGGTGAATCTGAAACATGATGGAATTCTCTCTCTCTCTCTCTCTCTCTCTCTCTCTCTCTCTCTGCATATCTGTGTGTGCGTGTGTATGTGTGTGTGTGTGTGTGTGTGTGTGTGTGTGTATTTCATAACCTGTCAACTAGAAATTCGGTCTCACAGTTGTAACTGTTCAAAGTTGCCTGCAAGAAACTTTGTGTTAAAGTGCCTGTTTAAAGTTTCCCTCGATATGTTTTTTTGTGTGCCTTTGCTCTTACTGGTGTTTAGGGACTCCGCTGAATTTACTCCATTAAAAAAAGGAAAAATAACCAGCACTTACAGTACTAGTACTAAAATTCACCTTTCTTCCCTTCTGAGTGCATTTCCCACGCCCTTTGTTTATTATTTTTAGCACTTCAATTCTACGGATATTTCTGTACCTGATCCGAGATAGGGACAGTCAAAAAGGAAGCACAAAAATTTTTTTTTGGTGCGTAAATAAAATTGAAGAATTTTCCTTCCTACTAACGACAATACTCGGAAAGCACTGATTGGTTTACATAGAACAAGTGGGTGGGGGAGGGGGGTGTATAGGGGAGGGAAGTTGTGTGTGGGCCCCTGAAAACTTACTTAAAATGAGGAAAGGATCTCTGAGCGAAGGAGGGTTTAGTACGTTTCCATACAATTTTTTGAATTTTTTTTTAAGTTGATTACGAGGGTTCCTCTGCACGAATGCAAGGGTTTCTTTTTCATTATTATTATTATCATTTATATTTTTATATGATTGATAATTGATGATGGTGATGATACTCACCGAAACTTAATCATTTTTCCAAAAAGAAGTAAATACAAATTACAAGGTAATATAAATCATGCAACAGATAGTTATAAAAATGTAAAGGCAAGTAATGTATTCTTCACTACTCAGGGTATTTTCTATTAAAACATTGTTCATTACTTATAACCAACAGGGAAATGACATACACACACATACACACACACACACACACACACACACACACACACACACGACATATATATATATATATATATATATATATATATATATATATATACATTATATACATATAGGTAGTATATACATGATGCGAAAAAAATAAAAAAATTTGAAAATAAAGTTTAATATATTCCTTGTAAGAACAATGACAATAGTTTTTTTTCTTTATCAAACAAAACGAAGATTAAGATATCCATTTCTTTATTTTTGTTTACTACGATCGTTGTACCTGTCATGATCTCTAATTATTTCTCAAAATGTCCATTAAAATAAAAATACAACATATCTGCTTAAGGCACTTATCGGAATACTGTTATGGATGGAATATGTGATTATATTAATAATGATACATTATATTGTTCCTTTCCCTTGTAATGTTTCTCCTCTAAGCCCTAAGGTATAAGCGTAATTGCTAAACCTGTTACCACGGCCAATACCAATACAGAAAAAAAATGATAATGATTACGTAATTTCATAATCATGTTGATGCAATCACGTATAAATATTATAACGTATTCTAATCCAAGTCTTTAAAATGATTTCTTCCTGCTATCACGTACATGAATATTAAAATTCTGTAATAAAAGACCTTCCAAGGAGCTCGCGATTTAGGAAAAAAAAAGTAAAACTGGCTACAGACATTATTCCTCCTTCCACACATCTTCGCCTGGTGAATTCATTCATATCCTGCTAACGAATGCAAATATATGGTCGCCGTTCCTTTCAAAAGAGAAGTCATAAATCATTTCTTTGGCAGGTGGCCAGAGAATATTTACTTTTGTGTTAAATCCCTTTCTCCGGAAAGGAGAATAATGTGAAGTTTTTTTTTATTTTCTAATTTTAATATGATGGATGAAAGGAACCCACGATCATGAGTCTTCAAAATATTCTTTTTCGACTGGAGTTTTTTTTCTACATATTTCTAGTAAGAAAACGACCACTATTGCTTTGTCAATAGCAAAGAAACTATCAGAGTTCAATATGAAACGACTGCTATGCTGAAAAATTGAAATCTAATACGTAGCTGTAATTGAAAAAAACATTTATTTCAGGAATCAAATACGACTACAGCCTCCACATTAATTTCATAGCCAAAGATAAATGATTAATACATTTCTTGCGAGTTTAAGACGAAATATTTTCGTATGTTACTATTAGGATCTTGCCCCTGAAATTGATATAAGGATTTGTTTAAATAAAAAACTGTCAGAGTTCATAGAGGCTGTGTGCGTGTGTGTATAATATACAGACAAGCAGACCTCTCATACGGTTCTTGGAGCATACAGTCTGACTTCACTTTAAAAGGATTTTTTTTTTCTTTATTTCTCTTACTCCAAAAATTTCATCAAACTTTCGCAACAAAACCACAAAGTTAATGTCTGAAGGGTCTTTACTGGAAAAGTTCTTAAAAATAATTCACGTATTTCAGCTGGCATTTTTTCGACTTATTTTTTTTTTCTCTAAATAATTCGTTGGAGAAACATGTTTTAACTTCTTATTCCCATCAATTAGATTAGACTTTGAAGAAAAAACTTGCAGAGCATTGAAACTTTAAGTTAACCAAACTTTCCTTTGGGCACCTATATTTAATTTTCGGAATTTGTACGATTATCCTTTCGTACAGTCTTCTTCGTAAAGCAAAATTGAAATACTGGAAATATATAGAACTTACTTTTTTTGTGTCTTTAAAATAATGATTCCTTTGAGTCAGATGATTATTTAGCATTGAACTAAAACATTTATCCAATAATAATATCTCACACACAGAAAAGTTTGTTTTTCCCTCAATCAGTTTGTTTCTATTTTTTTTCAGATGATTATTCAACATTAAACTAATGACTAATTTATTCAATAATACTGGTCTCGCATAGATCAAAGTTATTCTTTTTCCCCAATCAGTTTATTTTGAATTTTTTCAGGTGAATATCTAACATTGGTCTAACTACTAATTTATCCAATAATAAAATCTCACATAGTTAGAGCAATGCTCTTTTTGAGCCCAATCAGTTTATTTAGATATTTTTTATTCAGTACTGTTGATCGCATTCACAGACAACTGAATTAAGCATCTGTCATGCGGTGAACGTCCATCCATTGACTCATCAGTGACAAAAAGTAACAAGTAAAGCTTTAACATTTAAAAAATGTCATTATGCAACGTCTATCATTGATTCATCAGTGTAAAAGAAAATATAACAAGTAGATCATTAACGTTTGAAAAATGTCATTATGCAACGTCCATCACTGACCTATCAGTGAAAGAGAAAATATAACAAGTAGATCATTAACATTTTAAAAATGCCATTATACAACATGAACTCCTTTGCCATCGAGGACAACATCAACAGCATTGAGAGTGTAACCAGAGAGCATTTGTTGCAAAGTGAAGGGATGGAAAACTCCGCGTAAGACAAAGTCGTAATAACTGCGTTCAGCACAGTATCATCAACCCGTTGAGTGCCATTTGCGCCACATGTCCCCCAATTAAGGCCCGGTCCTCTGGCCATTTGGGAGATAAAAGGGAGACCGAAATATCCCCAAACCAAGTGCTTTAAATTTATTACTACGCTTAATTCTTGATATCGTTTCTTTTCCGCTGTCACCGTTGTTTAAGAGAGTGGCCTCATATGAGGGCGTTTTATGAAGCCGCGATATATATTTAAGTGGTCGTTAGCGCAACGGCTATTGTCAGGAAGTCTAATGATTGCCATGAAACAATGGCCATTCCAATCACAAGGATAGAGAGAGAGAAGAGAGAAGAGAGAGAGAGAGCAGAGGATAGAGAGAGAGCAGGACGTGATAAACAATAGCCTCCAAAAACTAAAAGTGTTAATGTCCTACTTTTCATATTTTATAATTAGGAATACATAGGTCTAAGAAAATTTGCCATTACAGATTGCACGATTGTAAGGTCTATACTAAAAGCTAAAATAGTAGTTATAAGCCGATATTGATTTTTTATATATGTGAGAATATTACTTTTGTGTTCTGATCCGTGTTCATATTATTAGTATTATTATTTATTATGATATTTTAACCAGACTATTCTAATAATAATAATAAAAATAATAATTGTTGTTTGGAAAAAAAACCCGATCGCGAGAGTATATATAATGTTCTAAAGGGTCCACAATAATAAAAAGTGTTTCGAGTCTGTGTATACACGGACTTGCAACACTGTTTATTTTGTGGGCCTTTAGAACAAAATATAATAATAACCTAATAATAATAATAATAATAATAATAATATAATAATAATAATAATTAAAATTAATATTCTCGTACGAATAAAAACAGTATCGGCTTATAACTACTATTTCATTACCATCATTATTAGAATAGTTTAACCTGATTATACTACTACCACTACTACTACTACTACTACTACTACTACTACTACTACTACTATAACATAATAATAATAATAATAATAATAATAATAATAATAATAATAATAATAAACAGAGATCACAACGCAAAATAAAAATTCTCCTATTGATAAAATTCAGTATCGGCTTATAACTACTATTTTATTATCACTATCATTGGAATACCTTACACAAGTACGGTTACCCGACTTACCCTCAACCTCGCCTCACATCTACGCAAGCTGATTTACTTCCAGGTCTTTGAGCAAAGTAGCATCTGATTAGATTGCTTTTCTAAACACTCGGATTATTTCGTAAACGTCAGCAGAAATGGCAACATATTTGTGATAAGTTTTCCTGTAATACCTTCTCTACCTATAAAGAATGCTGTTGAGTCGATTAGAGAAAATGAAGGAATTTATTTTTGATAGCACTGGATGAGAGAGGTCACTGACTGACTAGAAGCAGCTGAATGATAGATAATTTGCATTGCAATTTCCGCTAACGATCCTGAATGAACGAAAGGACCAGCAGCTGTAATTCGTGGTACGCAGATGACCTCCTGTGGTGTCGTAATGTGGGATGCAATGCAGATTATTTTTCTGAGAAGACCTTACATCAAACTCTTCTCATACAAGAAGTATTCAAGCAGGGATAAAAAAAAAAAATAAAAGTGAATTACAAGCATGGAGAGAAGAGCGGTTTTAATCACGCTGTGGTTGAGTGGCACCAAATCATCTTTGGACTTTGAAAGGGAATATACGAAAATAAACTCGTCTGTTGCAGACCTCGAGTTCTATTTCGGGTCATAGTGAAGACAGCGTTTCCGCCGGTATATTATGCAACCAGTTAAAAGTCATTAAATAAACTGGAAGATTATGTCATGAAAGAGTCAAATGGTTCAGAGATGATTTCTCTACGTCACGGACAATGAATATGTCATCATTTGTGTATATTTGTCGAGATTCGAAGATTCTGTTCATCGATTCCATCTAGAGGTTTGTTAAGTAAATGTACTTAATCATCAGACAAGAGAAGAGGCAGTACAACGAAAGACTTCTGCACAGAAAAAGGTGGACAGGTATTACGCCTTTGTGCGCATGCTTCTATTCTTACAGATTGCGTGATTTTGGGGGGAATGATATTGTAAATAATAAGTCTATAAAACGAGAATAAAAACCTATTGGTGGTAATGGAATCTCCCCTACCTTACATTCTTCAGAACAGTAGTCGATAGCCCGAAACTTTTACAAATATCACACGCTTCCTAAAGCTATCTCTCTCTCTCTCTCTCTCTCTCTCTCTCTCTCTCTCTCTCTCTCTCTCTCTCTCTCTCTCTCTCTCTAAACAGTTCTCATATCGGAGTATAACAGCTCTCAAACAGACCGTTATTGACCACTCTTTATTGGAACTATAAGAGAGACAAGAGAAATAAAAGATTTTTTTTTCGATGGCGTTGCGCTATTATCTTATCTATTCTTTATCGTCTCCTACGACTGCATTTCCTTTGTAGAAATTAGATGCGTTGATGATTTAGATAACTATATAAGAATTATGTAACTAAATCGACGGAGAGGTGAATTCCTTCATATTTAAGTAAAACATAATCATACTTTACCCAGAGGAGCAAGAGCAGGTAATTCGCTAAAAGGATACGAGATAAAGCTTGGATCTTCAAGCATTAGATCCCCAAAGCCATTGTGAACAGTGGAAAATCTATAAGGCTGAACCACCAATGTAAGGAATGAAACACTCAATATACAGGGTTTCCATAAATTCTCAGTGCCATTACGGGCAATAAATAATTGTAATGGTACTGGAACTTTATGGACATCCTGCACTGAGGGTGAAAGAGAGGGGACAATTTTTTTTTTTTCTAGCGTTTTCGTATTTTGATTTTTGGATTCTGGTTCTAGATCCAAGGTATGACAAAGTCAAGACCTGCATTCAGGCACTACAATGAGGGTGGTTGTTTGATGAGGTAATGACTGAAAAAATTAACAAAATTTGAGATGACCAAGTGGGGGCCGTCAATAGGAACTGATCGGACAGTCTCTTGAATTCGATGGAGGGGCGAATGGAAAGTGAAGGAAAGTGATAAAAAAGTAAAACACTACAGTTGCTGAAACAGCGCACAGACAACATAGGTCATTTTAACTTCATGCACAGTCTGCAAGTTCAAGCAAATAATTATGAACTTGCACAATCGTAAATAAAATGAATTTCGTATGATGAAAACAATCGTATGCATACATTCTCAAAAATTCAAATAAAGCTTTAATAAAAAAAAGAAAGAATAATTTTCGGTTTCACTTTCTTTGTTTAGATAATAGGCTATGTGAATATGTAGCTAATTATATATTTATCCCATCTTACAAATATTGGAGGGTTTTAGAAATTCATGGTGTAGAAACTCAGTGCAAATATTTTTGTCTTAAATGTCGTCTCGTGGCATGTAATTGTTCCCAAAATCAAATGAATTCCCTTACAAGAATATGGTTGCTGTATTTGAGTAAAGCGACGGATATAAGTGATATTGTATAAGATAAGATATATTTTGGGAAGTGAGGCACAGAGGCCAGCAAATATAATTCACCTCCCAGAATGGGATGGAAATTCAATCTCTCAGGTTTAATTTACTCTCTTACTGATGATTCTGTGGAAGCTATAAATTAATGTTATATACGCCACTGTGATTTTCTTGGTATATATCACGTCAGGAGCCATTTTCTATTAAAAAAATATTTAATTTTATTTGGGTGACCATTCCACTAAACGTAAATTTGACTACACCAGAATTTTAGTATAGGGTTTGCAATAAAACTATGCACTTCCAATCAACAGGTGTAAAGACAGAGACTGATGCTACAATTATGGTATTTTTTAAAACCTGGACTACAGTAACATGTATGTAATCAAGGGTTCTTCTCTCTGAAATTCATGAGAGAGAGAGAGAGAGAGGAGAGAGTTTCCGTCATCAATGTCTCCAAATAAGAGGCTTGATGAAGACAAATGATACCATAGCCTACGTGAGGTGTCTCTTCCTTCTGCTACGGTAATGACCCATTCTTTTTTTAAAGGAAATTTCCAATTTTGTATTGTACATGCAACTCGAAATATATAACACAGCTGCTTTCCGAATAAATGTACCGCATATGAATCTGTTCTTTGGTCGCAAGAAGGTCTTACTTGCATGAAAACTAGGAGATGCGTAGTACTTAATGTTATGAAGATGATGATTAATATTTACAGAAAGAAAAAAAAAAAAAAGAAATTCCTAACTTCTTAGCTAGAAGCTAATGTAGCAAATTTTGTGAAAAAAGCAAATATATAATTATACACACACACACACACTCATATATTATATATATATATATATATGTATGATATATATGCATTTCATTTATATATATTGTATATATTACTTGATTTGATCTTTACAAAATGTACATAACTGTGTTAAAGTCTCATCGTACTTGTCATTTCATGACGGTCCCTATGTCTCGTGCTACGATTGAAAGTTATATATAATTCTATTTCAGTTTATTTTAATTCTATTTTGAAGATGTGTGACATACACATCATTCAGGAGTTAACATTATCTAACGATAAAACTAAAATAAACTACAATGAAATTATATTTAACTTTTATTCAACAGTGAGTATAATGGCTGGGGTATGGATTAGCCTCATAGAGGCCAATTCAGAAAAAACGACACCGATCTCGAACACGGGATAATTACCCGGATTTAGTTGGGGGGATATAGAGACGAAGGACTGCTTTAATTAATCCAAGTTCCTTATATATTTACACATACAATTAAGTGTCTCCCAGGGGATTCATTTAATCACATCTGTCAATTTCTATTAGGTTCATGTCTCTCTCTCTCTCTCTCTCTCTCTCTCTCTCTCTCTCTCTCTCTCTCTCTCATTTCTGTTCTTTATTCTACTTTCATCATCATATATATATATATATATATATATAATATATATATATATATATATATATATATATATATATATAGTATAATATATATATATATATATATATATATATATATATATATATATATATATATATGTATATATATATATATATATATATATATATATATATATATATATATATATCGTCAGAACGGAATATTTTCCTTAGTCGTAACGTAAATAATTTTAATTATAGGTGCTCCCAATGTCTAAACCTTTTTTTTTTTACTATATATAGAATTTTCCTTTTCGTTCAAAAACAGTGGTAAAGTTGGCTAAGCACTTCCCTTTAATCACATTATCAAATTCCAAAATTATCTGGAAGAAAAAGGGTTGCAGTAGAAAAAGGGTGGCTGTGAAGGTTGAATTCAGCCTCCAATTATTTTGGCTCTATAAACTTTAATGCTCTCGACCCGTACATCTCAAGACGTGGAGGATTCATATTTCCTTTCTCTTGTTGTACTGAGACTGCAACTAACACTCACCATCTCCCATACTCAGGCACGAAATTCTGAAAGGCAAACGCCTGAATTTTCTTGCAAATTTTTAGACAGGTAAATTGCCTCCAGTGTTTTCACCGAATTCGGTGCTGCAAGACCCTCTCTCCTCTTCCAATCTTTCCTGCGTATGTGAGTGACAGTTCCTATTCCAGCTTTCTTCTCTTTTTTTCTCGAGATCCTGCTTGGCGCATTCCAAAGGATTCCGAGACACGGAAAATTTGGAGGAAGATCCTATTACCCCAGATTGCGTTTCTTCCTCCTTCCCGTCTGGTGTTGAATTCTCAGTTTTGTCGCAACACAGCGACTTCGAGTGTCAACTGATTATCTTTGGTTAGAATTCTGTGAACTTAATTCCTAATTCCACTCGCTTGCTTTCCATGCTGCATGATTTTTGTCTGCAGTTATGTTGTCCTTTATTACTTAGCTGATTTTATTTATCAGTTTGATAACAAACTTATACATCGCGAGGGAAACACAATATATAAACAAAATAAAGTTCGGATGGACGGACAGACAAAGCCAGCACAATATTATTCTTTTGCACTAAACTAAAAGCAAAAACGGTTTGATCTATACTTTCGGAAGATATCTCGCTTCAAACATTCTGCCAAAAAATATGGGCGTGAAAAATTCGAAGAAACCTAAGAAACCATATGAATGGACATCGAAAATATGTGTAGGAAAAGACTTTGACACTCTCTCTCTCTCTCTCTCTCTCTCTCTCTCTCTCTCTCTCTCTCTCTCTCTCTCTCTCTCTCTTAAGGCTCTTAAGAATAGGTTGATAGCTACACCTATCTTGATAGTAATGTCGTGATAGCTAAAGTAGTGAATATATGAAAGTAAGAACGTTGGTTTTCTTAAGAGCCTTACGAATTTGTTCCCCAGATTTCCTGGAAAAATAATTTGAACTAATTCGCAAGCAACTTTCATCTTTAAAGTATCCTGACCATATAATTGAGAAAGCAATTCAAAAAGCAAACATAATTTTCTACCGACCCCCTAAAGACAAGAACAGAGACACACCCAACAATAAAATAAAAATTCCTCACCTAGAGACGATTAAGATAGTAACCCACACCCTTGGGAAATCCAACCCTTTTGTATTTACCTACCCAAATACCTTAGCCAAATCCCTGATTAACGTCCAACAAAAGACATCTCCCAAAGACTCTGGGGTCTATGAGATCCCATGCCAGGACTGTGACCAATCTTACATCGGATTTACAGGTAAATCACTTCCCCAGAGATTAATACAACACAAACGGTCAGTTAGGTATGGACAACAGAACTCGGCTATTTTCAACCATATAAATGAACATAACCATAGAATAAACTGGAATTTGTTACGTGTAATTTTATAGCAGCAATGCCGGTACAAGAGTCAAATGATGGAATCGGCCTTAATAAAAGAGAAGCAGGTAATGAAACATCTCAAAAGGCGCGTGGATCTCAGATGTCGTCGACGAAGTTTTCATTCAACCAACGCTTAAGAAGATTAAAGGAAGATTATCAGCGGGGGTGACCTAAATTGGCTTACTTGTGGACGGATCTCTTGGTATAAATATCACCTTTTCTGTAAACTTTTCTCATTCATATACCTGAAGAGAGAGACAGCAGTCTCTGAAATATAGTACTTTTCTCTCTACTTGGGTTTTGGTGTTTTTATGGCTCCTTTTATTAGATGGAATTCTGTTGTTACAGAACATTTTTACCAGTCATATATATATATATATATATATATATATATATATATATATATATATATCTATATATATATATATATATGATATATATATATATATACATATATATATATATCTCTCTTTTTGTACCTCCCTGTCTATGTGTTTTTAACACGAGGACGAAAGGCCTTCGTAGGATCTGATCTGACATGACGAACAGTACCGCAGAAATCCCCA
This sequence comes from Macrobrachium nipponense, assembly GCF_015104395.2. Classification (NCBI taxonomy): domain Eukaryota; kingdom Metazoa; phylum Arthropoda; class Malacostraca; order Decapoda; family Palaemonidae; genus Macrobrachium; species Macrobrachium nipponense. The sequence continues at coordinate 11,525,509 of NC_087204.1, read as the reverse complement.
CTGTGTAAGAACAGAAGACGATCGCTAATAAGATGGCAACACAAGGGCAATAAAACTTACCAAGAATAAATAGACGTGAGTAGGAAGAGAAAAACAGGGACCTCTTGATTCCAAGTTCCTTCGTCTGTCTCATCCTCCTCTATTTCCTCTTCACGACAGGGACAATGGAATCCTCTCTCGGTCCGACATCCGGTGACAAAAGACGAGTGATCGAAGGAAAAGATGATCGATCCACAAAAGATTCTCTCTGTAAGTAGAATAGAATTCGGCGTTATGGTTTGGAGTGGAAGAATATACTATAGTTTCGTGGTATGTGTTAACTTTAATTATTTGCTGGAAAAAAAAATTCTCTATCACGAGAGTTTAAACAATGTTCTAAAGGGTTCACAATAATATCGGTGTTATGGTTTGGAGTGGAAGTATATACTATAGAGTCGTAGTTTATGATAACATTAATCTTTTTGTTGAAAAAAAAACTGTATATCACGAGAGTTTAAACAATGTTCTAAACAGTTCACAATAATATCGGTGTATGGTTTGGACAGGAAGAATATACTATAGTCTCGTGGATTATGATAGCATTAATGTTTTCGTTGGGGGGAAAAAAAAAACTCTATATCACGAGAATTAAACAATGCCCTAAAAGGTTCACTATAATAAGAATGTTTACAGTTTGTGTATAATTTATAAACACTTAATATAAGCTTCCCAACACCTCCCTGGGTATATCTTCAGTCCAAAAAACAAAAAAAAAAAAATAATAACTGAAGGTGAACCCAGGGAATGGTTCGAAAGCTTTTTTTGTTTATAAATTTATACGCGAACTTTAAACATATTATTGTGGACCCATTAGAACATTAATCTGTTCATTAGTGAGTTAGTGAATGTGTGTTCATGGAAACAATTTCTAAAGTTACTGCTATCTAGATTTGTTTTAAATGACTGAAGAAATCTCCAAGGAAAAAGATCATATTAATGTTGCCTTCTAAGAAGTGTACTTTAATTGTTCCTCTTACAAACATTATTTATTGGTCGCTGAAGATAAATATTAATGGACTACGAGGCATTGCAATTCGCTTTTTACACTACGCTACACTAAATGACAGTATCTAAACAGTATTGTAACTGTGTTTATAGTAAGAAAAAATGTTTTCTATTTTTGGGCGGATTAGGGCGTGGTTGCATGACGAAAATCTATATAGTAGATATTCTGGTCATATATCAATGTTGTAATAAATAGAGGTATTAGATGCCAGTTTTATTCGCACATTCTTTCTTAACTATATCTTTACGGTTGTTAAGTTTAAACTTAAACCTAAACACTGAAGTCTATAGAACCGTCGCAAAAGGATTCTTGGGTGAATTTATCGCATCATTAGCCACTAAGTTAATCTTGAGTCCCTTACTCACCCACGGAATTTTTATAAACAGTCAAAAAGTGCCGAAGTTTCTTCCGCGCAATCTAGTTTTCTATACAGCGTGTAATCAAGGCCACCGAACATAGATCTGTCTCCCGGTAGTCATGGAATAATGCTGTACGAGACGCGGCCTACGAAACTAACCACGGCCCGGTGGTAGGCTATGCTACATCGTTACCAGACGCATGATTATGGCTAAATTTAACCTTAAATAAAATAAAAACTACTACGGTTAAATTACTGCAATTTTGTGTTTGATGATAACAGAGTGTATGATCAACGTGCCAATTTGCAGCCCTCTAGCCTCAGTAGTTTTTAAGATCTGGGGGCGGACAGGAAAAGTGCGGACAGGAAAATGTGCGGACGGACAGACAAATACGGTACAATAGTTTTCTTTTCCTGTAAACTAATCAAAATCCGCAAATTGTGGGATGTATTATATACTCAATGCATCATATGCTTAGTCTTCATAAAATTTCTTCAGACATGAAGGACGAAGGGTCAGAGATGAATGATGACAGAGTGAGGGAAGAAGGGAAGATATAAACCGGATAAATTGGAAAGAAAATAACCTTCATCTCATCTAGGTAATTGGCTGCGTCATTACACTTCACTGCAAGTATTGGAAACTGATGTAAGGTGATATGAAATATTCGAAGAGCGACTTCCTATTCACGTTGAGGAAGCCTTAATGGCCATCAACTTGATTTAAACAAGACAGAAAACATTCACTGTTATTAACTCCATTCTCGAATTGCGGCCTCCTCAGACGCCCCCCCACCCGTGGGGCGTACAAACAAACTCCCAAATCACACCACTGTAGTCGGGTCTCGGGGTATTCTGAATATGGAAATACTGAGGTGGATGGCTGAATTGGAATACCAAATGCCCTGTACTTCGGGGCCATTCTTGTATGCACACATATCATACGCTGTTGCCTCGGGCTTGACCGTGATACCTTAAAAAAAAAAAATAACTACAACCATTATCGTATATCCTGAAAAGACTGAATAGATAAGATTTATATATATATATATATATATATATATATATATATATATATATATGTGTGTGTGTGTGTGTGTGTGTGTGTGTGTGTGTGCGCCTGTATAAATATATATATATATATATATATATATATATATATGCTGTGTGTGTGTGTGTGTGTGTGTGTGTGTGTGTGTGTGTAAATAAATTCTTTCTGTTAAAACAGGATACGTTTCAAGTATAAAAGGCCCATTAAAACACACTGGTTTGAAGCTAAGGACTATATTTTGGTGGACTAACTTCCACCCAATATCAAGAAATGATATAGTCCTTAGCTTTAATTAAGCCAGAGTGTTTCAATAGACATATTATACTTGATATATATATATATATATATATATATATATATATATATATATATATATACATATTACAAAATCCAATTATTTGCCCATACATTACCGAAGAGACACGAACTAACCAAAAAAAAAAAAAAAAAAACGAAAACTGGCTCAAATGATTTTTACAGAATCTACGAATAAGTGGGCAAGTAAAAGTAAGAGAAAAGGTGATGGCCATTGTCTAGCCCTGGAAGGTCGCTGGAAGGTCCCTGGAAGGTATTCTCCACGAAATTCTTCCCGAGAAAAGTTTAGCCGTCTGTTGTCCAAACTTCGTTGACAGAATTCCATATTCCCAGAAGAAATAACTTCTGTGCCTTTTTTCTCTCGAGTTGAAGAAGCTCTGGTTTTTTGTCTCTTGCTAATGTCAACAATGGTATAATACCAGTTTTTTTTTCTTTTACTATATTATTCTCATTCTGTTTACAAACTGCGTAGTTATATTAATAAATGACTATATTATTCTAATCTGTTTAGAAATTGCGTAGCTTTATTAGTAGATAAAGAATCATGAAGTTTGATTGGATATCTCATATTTACGTAAATAAATCTACTCTCTTCTTCCTAAACTCTTGAAAGTTGTTGTAACCTCATTGCTTCACAAAGCACTTCATAAACTATTTCTAATTCTTTAATGCCTGTGGCGTCATTTACTAAAACTAGAGAACAGTCAGTTACGCAGTAATGGCTACCTCAGGGATTCTGTGGTGTCATTTTTTTGAGATGTGACACGATATCCTGCCTTAAAAATAAACTGACATTTCATCCCCCCATTCCTAAAAGGTCATTGCAATTTCCCTAAGGAAAGCTGGAATGTCATACTATTAACCGAAGGGGGTTGCAATGGAGATCCAAGTTCCATTACAATAAATGGGAGAAGCATCGAAGTAACGAATTATTCTGTGCCCTCGAGATGGCAATGCCTTTCGCTTTAACAGTGATATAGATTTCCTCTTTCTTGTTTTGTATTTTGTCCTTATATATGGATATGTGCAGAATACATTCATATATATATATATATATATATATATATATATATATATATATATATATATATATATATATATATATATATATATATATATATATATATATATATATATATATATATATATATATATATACTATATATATATATATATATGAATGTGAAAGATCTCTATTAAAATACAATTTATGAAAAAATTACAAACAAGAAACCATCCGTCGATGGTCCAAGTTATAACCGCTAAAATTAGGAAACAGGAGCCTACTTCCACGTAATGATAGTAGTTAACGATGCTAAGAGAAAGTTCGCAGTATTTACTCATATCTCTGACGAACAATGATTTAGACATGTTTATTATGATGGAGTGTTAGAAATACGACAAGTGACATGATTTAGAATTGTTAATTTTTTAGTTCGAAGTTCTTAATATAGAAATTTGATCAAAATCTATATCTTTCAATAACGAATTAAAGTATGTTTGCCAACGATCTTCAGTAAGATAACGTTAAGATATTCCTTTGTCAGTACAGTAATTGCCTTTTGCTATCCTTTCTGAGTCATAACCAAAGGTAATCTGGCTTCGAATCGGACACATGTATATCGAGTCTGTTTTAATATTCCTTATCTTCTGAATCATTGCAATACTCTTTTTAAAGATATTGCATGCTATCACACTTCTCCCTCTGAAGTGGCACAGAGAGAGAGAGAGAGAGAGAGAGAGAGAGAGAGAGAGATGAGAAATGTTAAGAAAAGCATAGAGAGAAACTTTCAATGGAGAAAATATGCTAAGGGTATTTTTGAGGAGAGAGAGAGAGAGAGAGAGAGAGAGAGAGAGAGAGAGAGAGAGAGAGAGAGAGAGGAAGCACTTAATGCATCATGACTGGCATCCATTTATTTGCAGGTGGAATTGAACGTCACCAAGATTTCCCTCTTTCTTGATGAAGTATTTCGCCTCCAGAGGCCACAAGACATATTTGGGAATTTATGCGGACCTCCTTATTACGTCTGATGGGCAAGATTTAGATCTTCTCTTTGTCCAAAAACCCAAGAGAATATTGCGTTAAAATACTTATTCATTTAAAAATATGTACCTATTCATCAATATATATATTTTTTCTAATAAGATAAGTGGTTCTTCCCTGTTATCAGTATCATAATCTTTTAAGTCCTACGTGATTGAACGCATTGCGAAATATTATTTTACAATAAAAGATTAGCTACCTTATCGCTTACGGTCTGTCGTAAAAGGGATCATTTATCTAAATAATATATATATATATATATATATATATATATATATATATATATATATATATATATATATATTTATGTGTGTGTGTGTCTATGTATGTATAATATATATATATATATATATATATATATATATATATATAATATATATATATATATACATAGACTCCGCTGTTTAAATATTTGGTAATTGGATATTTATATGTAAATTCTCCAACTCATATATTTCACGGACAATGAAGCAATGACATTACAGTACTGCACATTACCTGTCGCAGTGACATTTCACATGCTGAATTATGAAGTTGATAATATTGCCCCAAATAATAACAGAAAATGCACCATGAGCGTGTTGATATTTAGCTACATTTAAAAAGCTTCGAATAATTCATCTGGAATTGTTGCAATGGCATATTTAAAAAAAACTGTCATATGAAATTAATTGATATTCGCTTGTTTTTGCAAAAAGAATTTATCCGTCCAGAAGGTTTGATTTGAATTCATAGTTTTTGCTGTGTTTCATTATTGCGCATAGGCTTAGAGGAAATTGACAGAGAGAGAGAGAGAGAGAGAGAGAGAGAGAGAGAGAGAGAGAGAGAGAGAGAGAGGTTGGGGTAGGTGTGAGCAAGTGTTGCTCATATGCATTAATTATAGTGATAATTATTACTAAAAAATAGGTACATGTGAGTTTGGAGTTTCTGTCCAAGAATATCGTAACTAAATAACCGATTAAATGAATGCCAAAAGGCTATGGCAATAAAAGTGTGATGACCTTAAACCGTTTGGAAAAATAACTTGGAGAGATATCAAAGTTTCTATAAGAATAGCGGGAATCCTTAAATGTCTTACAAAAAAGAATTTACATTTAAGACTGAAGTAAAATCATCACCTTCACTTACTTATCTAATAACTTTCAAACGAATGAGAGATTCGTGAAGCTATAATAGAAACCTGTAATGTTAAAATTCTGTACGTTTTGGAATTCACCTGTATTCCAGATTTTTTAAAATGGTGTAAATAGCTTAACAACCAACAAATGCCCTGCCAAATTTTGGAAGAAGGAAGCATTGTTTTCTTAAATATGGTATGTGGATTTTGCGAGTTCAAATCCAAAGCGCAGCGCCTCAGTGGCGCGTGATCGGCATTGTCTTATCCTGCCACCTCGGTAGCCGTGAGTTCGATTCTCGGGTATTCCACTGAGGGGTTAGAGATGTGTATCTCTGGTGATAGAAGTTCACTCTCGACGTGGTTCGGAAGTAACGTAAAGCCGTTGGTCCCGTTGCTGAATAACCATACTGGTTCCATGCAACGTAAAAACATCATACAAACAAACACACAAAGCTAAATACAAATATATACATTCCAGTGTTTATCCGTGTATCCTTTTTACTTGGAGGAAGCGGAACCCAGCGGCCAAATATGAAATTCAAATAGATCCCTCTCGTCAGTGTGGTACTGCATCACTCTTATGTAAACAGCGGTTGTTGATAGAACTTCTTATCTTCAGTGCCAGGAAGGATACTCACATGATATCCTTTCAAGGAGCGGATTATGAAGCTCGCCTGTGTACGGAAATACATAAATAAATAATAATAATAAATAATATAATAATAATAATAATAATAATAATAATAATAATGGCTGCAGGTCCATAATAATATAGCATATGAGTATGTGGTCTTTAATGGATATTCAAAGCTTTCGAACCTAGTACAAGGTTCGAAAGCTTTTAATATCCATTAAAGACCATATACTCTCATGCTATATCATTGTCGACCTGCAACCATTGTCATCATTTTCGACACTAATAATAATAATAATAATAATAATAATAATAATAATAATAATAATAATAATAATAATAATAATAATAATAAAATAATAATAATAATAATAATAATATGCTTGAAGAAAAGATTCAATAATTCAGGTTTTATTGAAAATAATGTCTATTTCAGCCACGTTTATTTTGTATAGAAATTATCCATTATACTTTATTACTGACTTGAATATATTATACAAAATGCGGTACAAATTGCATTTTATATAATATATTCAATTTTGACAAATACCACGTTTTTAACATGAATCCCTCATTTTGCGTTTTAATAGCCTATTTGATTACAGAAGCAAAGTCAGTAATAAGAAGAATAGAGAAACTTCTATACAAAATAAACGCGATGAAATAGCCATTATTTTCAATAAAGCCTGTATTAATGAGAGTCTTCTTCCAGCAAATAATATAATAATAATAATAATAATAATAATAATAAAATAATAATAATAATAATAATAATAATAATAATAGTAAATTTTGTTTCAGCTCAAGGCCATGTGCATGGAATATGCAAAGTATAGACAATAACATACACACACTATATACATGTGATAACATGATACAATATGAATAATCGACGATATCCACACGGTTGCTGAAGTATTATAAAATATAGCATAATCATAATAACGCTAAGAATAGTAAAAATATTGAGAATAGTTAGAAAAAAGATTTAACAGAGTAGGGGATAATAGGATGTTAGGAAAGGGTTTGTGTTAACTGAAATATTTGTGTAGTAATTTTGAGATGTTTAAAATTAAACATATTAAGCAAAAATAGGAGGGGGGAGGGGGGGGGGTGGGGACGGGGCAAGGGTCTGTGTGAACTGAAATGTTTGCCTGACAAGCAATTAAGTAGGATATATATATAAGATATTTATAACGTCATTCCAGAAATGAAAACTTTATACGAGTAGAGTTGTGAGAGAGAGATCATTGTTGTAGCTCGAGATTAAAAAACAATTCCGTTTCTTCAAAGGTGAGTTTGCAACACTGGAGGTTTCCTATTTGTTGCTGTGTGCCACGTTGATTTGCAATTTTATTCATCTCAAGTGAAGATCATCGAGAAGAACACGTCTGACTTACATAATTTTTCTACTCTTCAACCCTTCAAATCCTTCCACTTCTTTGATCATACCCCATCCTTCATTTCTTTCTCCTTCTCTCTCCTTCATTTTTTCGTATCGAGTTTTGTTTTGTCCTCTTCATCTTAACTATTCCCTTTCATTTTTTTAAACTTATCCGTCGTTCATTGCGAGATATTTTATCATGACCCTTATCCTTCTCATATAGCATTATCATTCTGAGTCATATTCTCTCCCTTCTCATCCCACTTTTTATTTATTTTTAGTTCCATTCTCACCAGTTTTTTCATTGCATATTCCTTCTCCATAAACCATTATACTGTCTTCATGATTTTCAACTAGTTTCATTCGTAATGTCAAAAGTTAAAGCACCATCCTGAATTTATGTTGGCTAGGGACTTTAAAAGCAAATTATGCACATATATATATATATATATATATATATATATATATATATATATATATATATATATGTATATATTATATATCTATATATATGTGTGTGTGTGTGTGTGTGTGTGTGTGTGTGTGTGTGTGTGTGTGTGTGTTGTGTGTAAGCGAATTCCACAGGAAAATGACAGTCAGAAATCCAAGCGCTTTCGTCTTTACTAAGACATTGTCAAGGAGTTAATTAACTCCTTGACAATGTCTTAGTAAAGACGAAACCGCTTGGATTTCTGACTATCATTTTCCTGTGGAATTCGCTTATTTATGAAGTCACGTGCATCTACTGTGATTTTTTATGTAATATATACATATAATTTAGATTTAATATATATCTATATATATATATATATATATATATATATATATATATATATATAAAATATAGATATATATATATATATGTGTGTGGGTGTGTGTGTGTGTGTGTGTGTGTAGTTTTTCTTATACACACTATACTATATATATTATATATAAATAAATATATATATATATATATATATATATATATATATATATATATATATATATATATATATATAAAGTATATATGATAAAACTTAAATTCCAGCCTCATCATATTCGCTCTTTCAAAAAATATCATTCTATTTTCAAAATACTTAATTGTGACGTCTCCTAATTTATATACTTATATTTGTAGTTAGAAGAATTAATCATATGTGGGTAAGGTTAGTCTAGATTACGGTCAATGGGACGAATCTGATGAATTATTATAAATGTGACATTTTGAGCTATACATATGCGGATCCTAACTTATTAATGTATTTATACGGGTTGAATGCGTTCGTCAATAATTAAGGGATCAGCCTACGAGAAATATGTCAAATATTTGTCAACTCGCTGCTAAACGTGAGAATTTGAGGAATAGGGAATTAGTATTTGGGTATGAAGAAATACATTGAATGCGATCCTAAGGGAAATTTTTTTTTATTATTATTATTTCCAAAAAAGCCTCAATATGATTAAGTTCTCCTCGAGCTGCGCTAAAGGTTTGTGTAGAATTAAGGCTGCCTTTACACCGAGCGACTCGAATCGATTCATTTTACGAAGAATCAACACGATTCATGATTCGTCTTGATTCGCCGCACTCATTTCAATATAACCTTTACACCGAGCGAATCGAGTCCATTCAAGTCATGCCGATTCGCTCGGTGTAAACTGTTACGTTGAAATTAGTGGGCGCGAATCAAGACGAATCATGAACTGACGTAGGACGAGAGTACAATTGTAAATTAACAAATTTGACTTAACTAGTTCTTCACTTTGTAAAATAATGTATATTAATAAGCTGAGATTATCGGTAAAGAAAGATCAAACATTAGAGATATTCTCAAGCTATAATTATAATCTCAGGAGAGAGAGAGAGAGAGAGAGAGAGAGAGAGAGAAGGGCGTGGAGGATAAGAGGTTATCATATCTTGCAATTTTTTTTATACTCATTAACTCAAGAAATTGATGATATTCGTCACAGACCCCATAGCTGAAATTATATTTATTTCAATTACCTGCATAGATGAAATTATGTTAATTATAATTACCTGAAGTCATATTTATTTTAATTAACTGCATAGAAGAAATTATGTTAAACATAATCACCTGAAATTATATTTATCCTAATTAACTGCATAGGTGAAATTATGTTAATTATAATTACTTGAAGTCATATTATTTTTATTATCTGCATAGATGAAATTATGTTAATTATAATTACCTGAATTCATATTTATTTTGATTAACTGCAAAGATGAAATTATGTCAGTTATAATTACCTGAAGGCATATTTTTTTAATTAACTGCATAGATGAAGTTATGTTAATTATAATTAGCTCAAGTCTATTTATTTTAATTAACTGCATAGATGAAATAATGTTAATTTTAATCACCTGAAGTCCCAACCTAGTAATGTTTGACACAAACTGTCAATGGATAATATTCGCCCTGTCACTTCACCAACTTTTATTTGAAGTCAAAGCACTGTGACACAACAGAAAACGCGCAAATAGAATACAGCCATTTTCGAAAAAGGAAAATTAGTACTTAGGCTGTCAGAGAGAGAGAGAGAGAAAATAGGTTATTTCAATTTTGAGGGAACCGACAGGTTCAATGGCCTTTTCGGTATTGCTTTTCGATGTTAATGAAGGCTTTATTTTTTTCAAAGTATTCTGTATATATGTCACCCTAGCGGTCATTCTAAGTCGTCTTTTCATTCAGTTTGGGTGATAAATGACAGATAGAAATGTACTTCAAGGTGTTTGAAATCAGGATTAGCTTGAAAATTCATGAAAGAAGAGGGAAGCTACAATACACCGGCAGTTTTAAAGACTTACAAGAAAAGTAATTAGAAAAGGCTTAACCAAATGACATACATACAAAGCTAAAAATAGATTATCCATCAGTGACAAACACCCATCTGAAATGGGTGAAAGTGGCATTAAGCTTACAAATAGACAATTAAGCTTACAAATAGGCCTACTTTATAAAATATATAACAGGGCCTCTGTGCTTCTTTTGCAAGCACCAGATGGTTCCTTGTAACACCAGGGAGCAAAGATTCCCTCAGGAGCCCCCCGGGGACAATCTCCGTTACTTCCATTGATTTTATTTAGCCTTGGAAAAGGACGAACAACACAGTTCCTGCTCTCGGAAGACGCGGGATATATCCTATGACAAACTTGAATTCTCCGGAGCCAAGTAATGGATTCCGTGGCTTCAAGGTCGTCAAGGAAGAATGAAGTAGAGGGTTGGAAGTGACAGGGTGCGCCTCTTTTGGGCAGTGTCCCTTCCACCCCATCTCAAATGGATATTTAGCATTAAGGAACAATTTTTTTTTCACTCTATAAATGTCATTTCTTCCAACATTCTTGCATGCATGTCACACTCCCACTATTAGTTATTGTAATATATATATATATATATATATATAATATATATATAATATAAAATAATATATATATATATATATATCAATGTTATATATATCAATAAGTATAAGGGTTATATTTCTATCTGAACTAAACTAGAGAGAGAGAGAGAGAGATAGAGAGAGAGAGAGGAGAGAGAGAGATAATTAAATTGGTCAATACGACATCGAACCAAAATAGCAGCCCCACGAATACGTGATGCTTGCGCGAGGAAGAGGATTAATGTCTGTATCTTTAATTAACAGTACAAGTGGCTTGGTGGGGGGGGCGTGCATTATAAGCGTTTACTTAATCCCAAACC
>NC_087204.1:11503860-11508860 GCF_015104395.2 Macrobrachium nipponense | reverse complement strand
GTGGTGAAGTCTTCGGACTCAAAGAAGGAAGTTTTGTCCTTAATCAGGAGTAAGGTTAGTCAGGGACAATGGCTGACGCAGAGCATTTGGTTAGCGATAGGGAGGATGATTTAGGAAGTGTTAGTGAAGGGAGTGTGGATATGGATAGAGACAATGTGAGTGTGGCAGCTGGTCTAACCTTATTTGAAGATCCTCCTCATATCGGTACCCTGTATGAAGGTCCTGCAAATTTTCCCGAAGGTCCCCTTAAAGGTAGTGGGAATTTATCTAATAATCCTTTTTTGCCTCTTAATTCTGTATCAGTGGAACCTGTCCCCCTTTCTAATGTTTTGGGTGAATCTAAGGAAGACAGAGAATTTAAGTTAATATGTAAACGCATAGAGTTGCGTAAAATTGAGTTTGAGGAAAACGAGAGGGCTAGGCGTCATGAGGGAGATGGTAAACTTAAATTTGGAAATGGCTAGGCTACAGAGAGCAAATATGGCTAGCTCACCAAAGGTAGAGGTTAAAGAGAAATTTAATTTAGGTGCGGCACTTAAAATTAGTGCCTATGTTTGATGAGAAGAACGTCCCAGAGTTCTTCAAGGCGTTTGAGCGTGTGGGCTACCCGATTGTCTTGGCCCACAGAGATGTGGACAGTTCTTATCCAGTGTAGGTTGATTGGCAAGGCAATTCGGGTATATAATGCCTTGGAGGAGGGAGTAGCTCGGGACTATCAAAAAGTTAAGAGCTTGGTTTTGAAAGCGTATGACCTGGTTCCTGAGGCCTATCGCCTCAGGTTTCGTAATTACACTAAAACACCCCTGCACAGTCCTTCGTTGAGTTTGCCCGCATCAAGGAGGAACAGTTCGATGACTGGTTAAAGAGTCGGCAGGTCGTCACTTTCGCTGCGTTACGCGAACTTCTGCTCCTTGAGAATTCAAGAAAGCCTGTAGCAGGGATTGAGGGTACACCTAGAGGAGGTGAAGGCTACTAAAGTGAGTAGTGCCGCTCAGTTAGCGGATGAGTATGTGTTGAATCATCGGTCTGGTAGTGGAAATTTAAAGTATGAAATGTTGATAACCCTTCGCCTCGCGCCCCCAGTGGTGGTAGGAGAGGAGAACCTCTTTGTCGATTCCCATACCCCTAAAAATAATGTTAACCCTAATTTTTGTTTCAGGTGGTTGGGATATGAGTAGAGTCCAAGGAGGATCTCCTCCCCCTAGAGTTTTTGTTAATAGGGGTTACCCTATTGCAGGTACTACAGGTCAAATATAATGAAAATAGAGGTTTCAGGTCGTCGAGGAACTTGCTATTGGTGCAACAAACCAGGGCATTTCCAAAGCCAATGCAATGCTCGTCGATATTACCTGGAACGTAATGGTCAAAGTCCCTGTGGCTGTAATTCCTGATAGGTCTAAAGTAAATAGTATTGCTGTAGACAGATCTGTTGTAGACAGTAGTAGTGTAGGTAGTAAGGTCAAAGATGTTCCTAATGCTCAATTGTGACTCGAGTTTGATAAATATGTATGGCCTGGAAAGTTGATTTATGATAACTGTGTTCCAGTTAGTTTAATTGGTTAGGGACACCGGTTCTGCCCGGTCGTTGATTTTGAAGACTTCTTTAAATGGTGGTACTAAATATACTGGCAATTTTGTAGTGTTGGGAGGTTTCCACCGATTCAGTTGTGTCTGCTCCTTTGGTTAACGTCCACTTGTCTTTCCAGGATATGATCAAATAACTGAGTTGGCTGTGGTGGATAGTCTGCCTATCCCTGGAATTGATGGTATCCTGGGGAATGACATGCTGGATGGGGAAGGTCGGGAGCTGTTCCCTATATTGTCCGTTAATGCCAGTCCCGTGGCTGTAACTACTCGTTCCGCAGCAAGAGCTGCTAATCTACTTGAAGATAATGATGATGACTTAATGTTAAGTAGTGTAGAGTTAGATGTAGAAAGGCCCGGGTCAGTAGAGAGTAGTGGAAGTAATGTAGTTAGTCCTTTTAACTTTGAGTTGTGACAGAGCTGCTTTTATTAAAGCTCAGAAAGATGAATTTAATTTTGATTTGGGGTGTGATGTCGAGGATCTAACTAAGCCTAGGTTTGGTATTGTAAAAGATCTGATGATGTAAATAAAATTGGTCGTGTTGAACAGATCATAGTGCCGTTTCAGTTCAGAAAATCTGTGTTGGAATTAGCTCACACAAATTTCTTTTCAGGTCATTTGGGCATGTCGAAAACTTTCCACAGTTTGGCTAGATATTTGGTGGCCTGGAATGAAAATGAATGTAAAGCAGTTTTATCAGAGAATGTGAGACTTGTCAGGTTAGGGGTAAAAACCTAATCAGGGGATCCCTAAAGCCCCGTTGCATCCCATACCTGCCATAGGTGAACCATTTCTGAATTAGTAATTGATGTTGTAGGTCCCTTACCTAAGACTAAACTGGTTATGTATATTTACTAACTATCATGGATAGAGCCTCTCGTTTTCCTGAAGCTATACCTATGAGGCGTATTGCTTCAAAGTTTGTTTTTGAAAAGTTAATTGATTTCTTTTCCAGATATGGTCTCCCTCGTGTAATTCAGACCGACTGTGGGACGAATTTCACGAGTAAGGTATTTAGGGGCAAATGTGCTGAACTGGCCATTCAGCACATACCAGCGTACCTTATCATCCGGAGAGTCAAGGTGTGGTGGAAAGGTTTCATCAAACCCTCAAGTCTGTACTTAAGAAACTTGTTATGATTCTGATAGCGAATGGGACAAAGTCCTCCCTTTTGCCCTCTTTGCTATTAGAAATCACCCTAACTCTTCTACAGGTGTAGCTCCTTTCGAGTTGGTATTTGGGCACAAAGTTCGAGGACCATTAGAAATTATTTTTGTTTTTTTTTTTGAGATGCTAAAATTCAGCCGGAAGGGGGAAGTAAAAAGTTGGAGGGTTGGTGGAAGACTTAAGGTCTAGGATGTTGAATGCCTGGAAGTTTGCCAGGGAGAATTTGGAACAGTCTCAATCCCGAATGAAGGAAAATTTTGATAAAAAGGTTAAGGTTCGTTCATTTGAACCGGGGGAATTAGTATTAGTGTTGAGTATGGATCCGGGACAGTTTTCTCGAGCCAAGGTATAAGGGTCCTTGGAAGGTTCTGAGGAAGTTGTCTGATGTTAACTATGAAATTGAGGCTCAGGTTCAAGCCGTAAATGCAGAATATTTCATATTATCGTTTTAAAGCTTTAATATGGGTAAGTGTGGTGATCCTTTAGCGATAGTGTTGAACCAGTGTCTGTGGTAGTTGATGTACCTCCAGAGGAGTCCGATGACTTAGTGTGTCAGGTTCCTTCGGATGCATTAGGGGAAAATATGCAAAATTTTGAACTGTTGAAAAGTAGTTTAGGACATTTAAATTTTAATCAAAGAAAAGAAGTTGCTTAATTTAATCTATTCTTTTTCAGAACTTTTTCAGGATGCCCAGGAAGAACCCAGGTTTTGAGCCATGATGTTGATGTGGGTGGTGCTTCCCCTGTAAAGCGAAAGTCCTTACCGGCTGAACCCTGTAAAATTGGATTTGGTCAGTAAGGAGATCAACTACATGTTGAAGCATGACCTTATTCAGCCATCATGTAGTCCTGGAGTTCTCCCATAGTACTGGTAAAGAAGGCGGATGGTAAGTTCCGCATGTATGGATTATCAGAAGGTTAATACCCACACCAAAGATGATTCTTTTCCATTACCCCGTATTGATGACTGTCTGGATCGGATCGGGTCTGCCAAGTTTATTACCAAATTGGATCTGTTAAAAGGGTACTGGCAGGTTCCATTGTCCGATCGTGCTCGTGAGATATCTGCATTTGTTACTCCTTTCGGACTTTACGAATGTAAGGTTATGCCCTTTGGCATGAAGAATGCTGCATGCACTTTTCAGAGATTAATGAATAGGGTCATTTGTGGTCTGGAAGGAACAGAAATTTATTTTTTTATTTGATGATTTGGTTGTTTATAGTGATGACTGGAATACCCATATGGTAAGGCTTCGTAAAGGTTTTTGAAGCTCTAAGGGGTGCTGGACTTGTAGTTAATTTGGCCAAGTGTGAAGTAGGGCAGGCCAAGGTTGGTTGTTATTTAGGTCATGAGGTTGGTTTGGGTCAGGTGGCTCCAAAACAAGCTAACCTCGAGGCCATTATAAGTTGAAAAGACCTGGTAATGTTAGAGAGGTAAGAAGAGTGCTGGACATGACTGGGTATTACAGACGGTTCGTCCGTAATTACTCTGATCTTGCTCAGCCTCTTACTAGTTTATTAGAAAAAAGGAAGGAAAGAAATTCTCATGGTCTGATCAGTGTGAAGAAGCTTTTAACCACTTAAATCAATATTGGTAACTAATCCTATTTTAACTTCCCCAGATTTTCATAAGCCATTTATCATCGCCGTGGATGCTAGTGACGTTGGTATAGGAGGTGTTCTTTTCCAAAGGAAGGAAAGCGGTGAAGTTCATCCGGTATCTTACTTCAGCAAGAAGTTGCTGGCAGCTGAAGGCGGTACTCAACCATTGAAAAGGAAGCTCTTCCTTGGTTCGATCTTTGACTCACTTTAAACCTTATGTAACCAATTTTTCTTTTCCCCGTGGAAATCTGGACAGATCACACTCTGGTGTTCATCGAACGGATGAAAGGAGCCAACAAGGATTTTGCGATGGGGCGCTTTTTCTACAAGAATTTAATTTGATTATTAAGCACGTGAAAGGCTCGGAAAATAAGATTCCTGATGCCCTTTCCAGGACTACTTAAGTATGTTTTGCCTACCCCTCCTCATGCGCTGCCCTGCTCGTTTCTCAAATTTGGTGGTATGAAAAAATTATTCGGTGTAGTATAATTTTGTTTGTTCTTGTGCGTTTCCTATGTAGGTTAAGTTTAATAGTTTATACTTTTGAAGCATACTTAGTCTTGTAGGCGACTACGCCAGTTGCTTGTGAGTTCTGTATATGATTGGTATTTTTGATCATCGTATGGATTCTGTCCTGTTAGTAGTT
>NC_087204.1:11481360-11498860 GCF_015104395.2 Macrobrachium nipponense | reverse complement strand
CTCTCTCTCTCTCTCTCTCTCTCTCTCTCTAAAATAGTACCGCATCCAGTAATGAAATATCTCTATGCAACATGCAACTTGCTTCTTTATATATTAACTACTATTTATAACCTGGTCAAGTAGACTGTAAACAAGTAAAAAAGATTAAAAAAAGAATAAACTTTGTAAGTTTCTAACCTTCAGCGCTTGAGAAGGAAACACATTTTCAGTCTTCGTGTTCTATGCACCGAGTCTCGCTGCTTCAGAACTGTTTTACTCCATTTGGGAGAAGCAATTCGATAAGACCAGACGACCTCAAGCCTCAACTCTTCAGCCATCCATGATATCCCAAATTTCGCAATTGACAGAGCAAACCTCCTCCATTCTGTTCAATTCCTTATAGGATTTTGCGCTTTCGACGAATAACGAATGAATTCCCACATTATTAAAGAAATTACAATATGTCAGTCATTAACGCGTGTATATTCCTAGTAACACAACGCTCGGATAACAAAGTTCACAATATTTCAGCAGTGAGAGAATCTGCAGCAAAAATACAAACAAGGCGTGATCCGACCTCCAATTTACTCTGGGTTAAATAGAGCGTTTTTTCACCAACGAAAATCATAAAATAAATATGCTTTATTTAATTAGAAATAGTTGTTCAGTACTGTTTTAACATACACATTACTTTTTACATTTTCATTCTAATAAATAAATCATAAACATCCTCTCCAAAATTCCTGTATCTTTAACTCGACGTGAAACACCTTTTTCTGACCTTTTATAGGCTTTCCCATAGGACTCCTACCCACGTAAAAATAGTTATTTTCAGCCCAGCCCTATGAGAGCTATTAATCAGCTCTGTGATCTGGTTAAACTAGGATATACTAAACTTTTTTTTCCTTTTTGTAGCATTCATCCTTTATTTTCCCTCTTACCTCTTTCAATAGCCTGTCTCCCTGTATCACGTCTTCCTCTCTGTTGTTCATTTTGATACCGTTCCATAATAAGACAAAACCGGCGAGTGATTGGGAAGGGGTTTTCCACAAACCCCACCTGAAAGCAAAGAAACGGAAAGCAGATGTTTCTTTTACTTGATATTCAAGTGGGTTTATAAGGTAATTGAAGTCATCTCTTGTCATTAGCTACAAAGGAACATATCTAATATATTTCATAAATTTTTATACATAATCTTATTGTTGTTAAGCTAAGTGCTCTTGAAGATACGAGAATATCAAACCTTATTGCATTCTACATAGCTGGATCTTTATGATATTAAGGCCATGTCCACACGACCGGGCCTGATCGGCAGACTTCCCCTCTAACGGGCACACTTGACGGGCAAACCGTCAAATTGCCCGATGGGTCTTGTAGCAAAATCACCATGGGTGGTGCCCCGATGGCTTGAGCTTCGACCCTGGCAGACGTACGTTAACCATATACATTTCTTTTACTGAGCCATTCTTTGCACCATATTCTTTTCTTTTTCTTCTTTTTCATCACACACAAAGCAATTATTATGCTACGCAATATCTTCTTCTTTGCGGTAGGCACCGTGTTTATCGCACCGCACTGAACACACTACTGGCATCGTCGGGCACGCCCACCTCTCCATCGCCTCGCCCGTGTGGACAACATTGACGGATAAGTACGCCAGAATTTGCCCGTCAACCCGGAGCACGCCAATCAAGCCCGCTCGTGTGGACAGGCCTTAACGGGCACACTTGACGGGCAAACATTCAAATTGCCCGATGGGTCTTGTAGCAAAATCACCATGGTGGTGCCCGATGGCTTGAGCTTCGACCCTGGCAGACGTACGTTAACCATATACATTTCTTTTACCGAGCCATTCTTTGCACCACATTCTCTTCTTTTTTATCAACACACAAAGCAATTATCATGCTACACACTTTCTTCTTTGCGTAGGCACCATGTTTATCGTACCGCACTGAACACGCTACTGGCATCGTCGGGCACGCCCACCTCTCCATCGCCTGCGCCCTGTGGACAACATTGACGGATAAGTACGCCAGAATTTGCCCGTAACACCCGGAGCACGCCGATCAGGCCCGGTCGTGTGGACAGGCCTTTAGATCGGAAGATAATTATTAGGATATGTAGGTTGTTAACTCATTCGTCAATGAACGGAATGCAAGACAGCTATGGCACCAGACCCGATTTGAAGAGCCGATTAGTGAAAAATAATTATCGTGTAATAATCGTTTTAAAAGTGACCGAAAGCTGGCTGAAACAAGACTCCACCATAACATTTGTACCAACCTCAGTTAATCATTAATAAATTTGCCTTAATAACTACTAATTCCTCACACTTAACAATACAGTAATATTGTAGTAAACTGGATCTTATGCCGTTATAGCGGCCCAAGGACATGTTACAGTTGTCTACTTGTGAGATTACCACAGAGCTGTCTGGTCAACAGACTTAACGTAACTAATAAAAATCAGAATTTATTCAAGCTCCATTACCATAATTACTTTCAGGATTTTAAAATAAAGCTCTATCAGCAGAATTTTTACTAATTTTTTCGAGCAAACTCAAATATTAGTTCACTGCCAGACTTACCTGAACAGCTTATAGGTAGTCATAGGAAGCTTTTTGTTAATCTTGGCAGCTCCTTCCGTCCAATTAAAAGTAAAATTTTTTAAACAGTCCTAGCATGAATTAAATTATTTTGCAACGTACGTCAGAAGAACACCAAACATCCACACTGGCTGACCGTAACATGTGAACGAGTTAGTCATTAACACACATTGCTAACCACTGATAGTTCTAGGTAATAACTCCACACGGACTGCATGGAACGTTTCAACTAACACGACAGCCACTAGGGATTGGGGCGTCAAATGCATTTCGCCGTGTTTATTATAGCCAATGCGGGTTTATTACAGTCTACCCCCTGAAAAACGGTAAAAATTCTTAATAAGCAACTCAACTGCTATAGGAGTTATTTATTACCTAGATGTACCAAACTACTTAATAGCACTTCATAAGCAGGCGAGATCTCAACCGATCTGGATGTTACACTAATTTAAAGCGTCGTATGATTAACATTTATTACTAAAATCAGTAGAAATCTAAATTTCAAAACTTAAATATCCAAACTGATTAAAAACTTACCAAATTACGCACAGCTTTATATCCAAGCAAATATATATAGATAATTTTCTCAGTTCCGAATCCCGAGACGGGCAATCCACTGCATTTTTATATAACCTCCATGCAGAATCATTACTATTCATATGTCATTGTTCATAATATTTGCCATCACACTGAACTATTATTATTACTGTTATGTTTTAATACTTTAATAACAAGCAGAAATTTTGTGAAAATAGCATTTTCAAGAATGTAACTAATTAATCCTCAAGATATGAAAGCCAAACAGGAACCTTTGAAAGGAGATATGGAAAACATCTCCAACGAGGAAACAAGACCACAGTATGACAATCAAGGGAAATCAGGTCAATACAAACTTTGAAAACCAACAACTGGAAAATAAGTTAACGACCTAGGATCATGAAACATTGAAGTCAATTTAAATTCATTTACAAAGTACAACATTTTGATTAAAAGCTAAGAACAATCTTCATATCCATTCCTTTACTGATGCAAACGAAGTAGTACGATGCTTGTCTCAAGTCAAAAACAACGCAGTACTATGCACAGGAACATTGTATGGCCGATTTTGGTTTCCCCACTTAGTCCTGCCTGGGAACCTCTTGAACCTAAATTACCTGGCCTCTTTCTCCATGGGCAAGACCTGCAATGAAAATGAACGGGACAGAAATTTGTCCTGGCATACTGTGCGCGATTTCACTTTTAATTTCAAATTAACACAAATCTCCAACTGTGTAGCTTAACAGTTACTCTAATTTAAACAGTTTTTAAACTGTACACGATTTCACTACGTTTAATTGAAGATTAATAAAAGATTCTAAAACTGTTACTCCAATTTAAATGGTTATTTTTAAACTGTTCATTGCAATGAACATTTTAAGACTTAGTTGGCTAAACTAAAGATTTAATTTTTTTTTAATCTAAAGACTTCATTGAGTTTAGCCATAAACCTCTATATTGAATTTTGACAAGAATTTAGTACCGTTTTATAAATAAGTGATTGAATTTAGCCATGAACCTATAATTAAATTTGACAAGTATTTAGTACTGTTTTGTAAACAGTTTATTAAATTTAGCCATGAACCTATAATTAAATTAAAAAAATATTTAGTAAACAAGTGAAAAAAAAAAAAATAAATAAAACAACTCCCAAAACTGATTATGGAAGGTCTTCCGACCAACCATAATCAGTTGAGAGAGAACACCCCCACGCCCCTAAAAGGGTGGAGGTATAAAAAGAATGAACTGGATTTGGAACTTAACAATGATAAACTTACCGTTCGATTTTACCTTCATATTACCGAGTTTAGTGTTCATGTTAGAGATCGGTGGAATAAACCCCACATTAGATAACAAAATTCAATAGTGAAGATCCAGCTATAAACATAACCATTCACAGTACTAGTTGGATTTCATGCGTTCCTGAAAAACAATCACAAAGTTATATACTTCAAGAGGCACCACTTCAAATAAGCATTTCTATGGCGAGGAAGTTTAGGAGTTACTACTATTCAATAGATATTTACACAACAGCTTTTCGAGTAGTTTGAAGAAAGAAAGAAAGAAAAAAAACAGCTCTGTCAGCAGGACCTTTAATGGAACACAATACCAAACGAAGAGAAAACCAAAGTCCAAAAGCTTACAAATAACAGTATTTTAACGCCAGATTAAGGATGTATACAAGAACTTCAGCACACTTCCTTACCTGCTACGACGAGACCAATAACGTACTAACTAACCCGAGTTCTGACGACTGGAACCAGTTCTACTTCTCCATCGATAGTTGTTGGCTTAACGTCATCAGACACGTAACAAGGACGCTCAAATGTGGGTGTGTATGTGCATGTATTTTATATCTGAGTCCCTCCTACCAGGATCGCTTCTAAGATCTTTCCTAAAATACGTTTTGCTGCTTTGGTGACCATTACAGTGGATATGCTGACAGGAGGTTACCCAGAGGTCAGGTCAATGCTATGGTAAAGAGGGGAATAGGGTAGCAGCCATATTTGGAACAAGACCTCCTGAGAACCGAAAGCATTTCCAGTTCCCTACTTACTTTCTTGACTCCTCTGCTCGATCGTCCCTTTCTCTGTATGAGGTAACTGCACTTTTTTCCTCTCTCTCTCTTTTTTCTTTTTTTGTACTGCGTTCTTTGCATTTCCTTACTACCAATTAAGCTCTTATTATCACTGTGTTGATCATCTTGCGTCCCTACCTTCCCAATATTGTGACTACTATGTGGAAAAGGCCTTTTTTTTTCTGTTTTTAGTGACACGAATTTCTCCATTTCATCAAACGATTTATCGAAAAAGCATGGGAGACATTGCTTTGAAACATGGTGTCACACACCCTTATTATCTGTGTAAAAATACACAACAATTAGGGAATATTTGGTATTGAATTCGATGGGTATGGAGCCCAGAACCTCCATGAACATTCGCTGAAGAGATACTGTAACTGTAAGTCACCAGGTGTCTACCTTGATAGCCAAGTGGGTAAGTATCCCTATCACCACTGTACGAGACCTAAATGAAATAGGTTCGAATTCTGGTCCAGGTAAATTTGCTCTTATTATATATTTAATTGTATATGGGTTGTTATGTCTTTGTCACGACGGTGGTTAGCTGTTATTTTTAAGGGATGTTCTCCTGATAGGTTATATATATAGTACATCTGAGGACTTTCTACTGCGAGATTTACGTGTTTCAAAACCCAGACCAGAATCCGCTCCTTTCACAGCACCAAAGGAGACCCTAAGCTCAAACTCTGAGGCTCACTGTCGCCACGTTTCCGTCCAACTGAGCGGAATAACCTGGTTTCCTCTGTGAAAGGAAAACAGTTCATATCGCCAGAGATCACAGGACATAAAATCCTTTTAAGAAGAAGGAGAGAAAGAGAGAGATCGAAAAAAAAGGATTGACTTTGTTAACGAGACAATGGCGGCAGAACATCAAAGAGACGAGAGAAAAATCTAATCCTTTTGCAGACAGACAGTTTTTTTGTCCTGTTTTTCAAAATGGAAGTTTTGGTCACCAAGTTATTTTCATTAAACTGTACTGCATTATCGCTCTCGTCTTAGTTTTGCATATAGTAATTGTCTCTTTCCACTGGAAAAAAAAAGACAAAAAAGAAAGATGCCCTTTTGTTGCAAATATATAAAAATGATTTAATCTCCAGCAATAAAAGATAGGTGGCCAATTTATCCCAGTCATTTTTGTAATTTAGATGAAGTGTTATTGAAAAATATTCATGGCTTCCTTTCTATTACAAAAGAAGCCAAGGCAACGCATGCATAATCTACTCCTGTTGGATCATTAGGGTCATTTCATGAAACTGCGAGAGACAAAATAGTTTCTTTTATGTGAGTAAAGCAAAAACTAAACTTTATTTATAATCTTAATGTATTCTGTCCAATGAGTGGTTATTCACAACATTTTGGCCCCGTCGTGACTGCAATGCATACACACAAACATACAAACATTATATATATAATAAATAAATAAATATAAGAATATATATATGTATATATATATATATATATATATCATCATATATATATATATATATTATATATATATTATATATATATATATTATATATATATATATATTATATATATATACTATGATATATATATATATCTATATATATATATCTATATATATATATATGCGTGTGTGTATGTGTGTGTGTGTATGTCCAGACATTAACCTAAACATGTTTAATATCAGTTACACACTACCTCGGAAGTAAACCTTAGGGGAATTATAATTAGCAAGTGGTTCGCCACTGACGGATTCGAACCACCGACAACGATCTACCTCCCACTCCAGTGACTCGTACCTTTGGTAGCCGAAACTAGGATATTTTTTAACCTTTGAATTAACACTCTCTCTCTCTCTCTCTCGCCAATTTTGTTTAATGGCAGTCATGTCCATGATAGTTCTGATGAGGTCTGTTGTGAAAGGTCCCACAAGTATCTCCATTGAGGAGTCTCGTCTCTCCAATGCAACCCTTCTTTCCGTCCTCGCAAACCTCTGGTCCGCCCAAAACGCCCTAAAATGTGATGATGAGGGACTGGAATGATATTGCTCGCGGAAGGAATTTCGTTCGTTTTAGTTTTGTGCCATTGTTTTCAGTTAGTGAATAATTCGTTCGCAAATCGTCTTCTTAATAAAAAAATCGTATACTTCTGATGAACTTTTCGTATCGAAATCAGTAACCAAACATAATTGCAATGGTTTTCATTCAGTGGATAATTCAATCACAATATGTTATTTTAATCAAAAACCTTACAAAAATAATTATCTTTGGGTGTGAGTTATTTTCGAAGAAAATTAATTTCAATACTAAGCGATAGCTGTGGTTTGATAATAGTGAATAAGAAGACGTCTCGCATATCAGAGTTAGGAAGATCAAGGGATATCAGTCAGCTGTCGTGGTGGAAGTTTTTGATTTAGATTCAAAGTGCTGAACCTGATCTCTCTTGATAGCTTAGAGGGGATATTCCACTCCACATCTGTATCAAAACCAAACTACATAGGTTCGAATCTTAGTCAGGTGAAGTACACATATTACTTACATAGGTATAAGGTAATCCAGAGTTAAGGTAAATTCGAACTGATTTTCTGAGATATATATATGTTTTCTTTTATTCAGATGGCAAATCGTCTGAGTCATGCTAAAAACCGTTTGACCTATCTTGGCAGTATATAATATATATATATAGTATATATATATATATATATATGATTATATTATATATAATATATATATATAATATATAATATATATAGATATATATCTATATATATATATATATATCTATATATATATACCATATATAGGATCTATATATATATATATATATATATCTGCCAATATAGGGGGGGGGTCAGGGGTATATATATATATATATATATATAATATATATATATATATATATATATATATATATATATATAGTATATATATATATATATAATATCTATATATTATATATATATATATAATATTATATGCTGCCAAGATAGGTCCAACAGTTTTTGGCATGACTCAGACGATTTGCCATCTGAATAAAAGAAAACTAAAAACCAGTAGTTCCATGTGGTGATCAAGACTGAAATTTTGCACGTGTAACTATTCTCTCTCGGTTATGCTGGACATACCAGCCCGACCAGCAAAACATTTTATTTTTCTGTCCCATTTCTGAGCTCTTGTCCAGTGATGCTTAGATTTATGTTTTCTGATTCTTACAATTCATTTCCATATGCGTTTGGCGATACTCCTTTCCAGATTATCTTTACCATATTTTCCCAAGAAGTGTTTTTCCAATATCATCTTCAATTTACTTGGAAATAAGAACCAATAACCGCAGCAAGTCAACCAGACTTGTCGCTTAGGCAAATAGCTTTTCCAGTTCCCTACTCAATTTCTTGATCCGTCTGCTCGATTGCTCTCTTCCTTACAACCAATTAAGCCTTCATTATCATTGTGTTGATCATCTTTGCGACCCTTCCTGCCTAATTATTGCGACTGTCTTATGGAAAAACAGATTGGTTTTGTTTTTTACTGGTATATGGAATTCCCCATTTTATCAAGGGATTTATCGTTAAAACGTAGGAGTTACATGAATTTGATTCATATATACAATCATTAAGCTACAAGTGTCCTTTAATATCTGATTCACTCTAACTAGGAATTAATATAGTTTACTATATGTTAACCGAAGGGGAATTTTCAAGTAGATATGAAAATTCGTCGGGTTATGGCTCGAACCGCGGAACCAAGAATTCGGACTTACAGTGACGCTTCTTATCCATAAGCTCTCATACCCTCATTATCTGTATAAAAATGCAATAGAAAAATAATAATAATTAGTTAACAATTGTTATTGAATTAGATAATAATTATTGGTATTTGAACGAAGGATTTAGGAAAAAATAATAAAACTAAAATATTATAAATATAATGACATCAAAATCTTTTAGAGGGTTAAAATTAGATAATGAAAAGGCTTAAGGAAATGTAAGCAGAACATTTTTCTTTGCTCGAAATGAATATATGATTACAGCATTTCTGACAACTTTATTGGTTTATCTTTATTCCTATGATTTACGTTTATTTTCTCCTTGCTGTTTATTCTCTCTGTCTCCTTTTCGCATGCGTGAATATTTCTTCGCAAGAAAATGCCTTCGGAGGCCTGTTCCATAAGAATATTTGAACAGTTTTACTAATAAAAAATAACTACAAGAAGACTTGCCAAGCTTAGTCAATCTCTTGGTCTGTGTTCCATTCACCGCTATCTTCGACATGAAAATACAGGGTGGCCATAAAGTCCCAGTACCATTACAAGTATTTATGCTCAGAATGGTACTGGAACATTATGGACACCCTGTATCTCATAGGCGTCTCCCATCGATAGCAATTACGCACAATAATCTCGTCGAACTGATTAAATAGATTAACTCATTGTTTCCCGATTGGCCTGCCTCACAATAACAGTTCATTCATTAGGAACCAACGAAATGCGGACTACATTTGCGAAATGAAGGGAAGAAGACAGCTGATATACGGTCAGGAATGGGATATAACTAGAGTTTAGGCCAAAGGCCCAGCGTTGGGATCTATGAGACCAATCAGTCCTTGGAGGGGTGTTGAGAGTAGGTAAGTTTGAAGGGTGTAACAGTGATAAAACCTCTCAGATGCACTACGAAGCAATTGTTAGGAGATGGTGGATAGCAAGAAGAAAGATATATGAATGGAAGGTGGTACTAGTAAAAAGAATGATCAGGGTTACAGCTAGGGGCCGAAGGGACGCTTTAAAGAACCTTTAGTGATGCATAATGCCTACAGTGCACCCCGTGAGATGCACTGACGACAATGATATACGGTCAGGTAAGTTCTTGTATTAGACAAATTTTCATCATAATAACACCTAAGAATTGCAAACTAAATCTGGTGAGTTCACTAAATGCAAAATAGATAAGGAATATGGTACTATTTCACTAACATCTTTCATCTAGATCATATATATAGTTATATATTTAACTAATTTCACCATTTATGAAATATCCATCTTTGGGGAAAAATATATTAAGACTAATAAAAAAAATTATAAAACCTCATGTTCAGACTATCATGGTATAATCCCTATTGTTCATTCTATCTTTTTTTCTTCTTTTTTTCTATGTTATTTTGTTTTATTTTATTTATTATCTTTTTCATGAACTTTTTCGGCCAGTTTCAACAAAAACTGTCTATACCACATTTTGAAGCTGTCACCATATTGCTTCAGCTGTAACTTAGTTATTCAGATTTCACTTAAATAGCCCAACTCTCAAAAATCGTTCGTATATTTTTCAGCTGACCAACTTGACAAAGACGGATAGAAAATTTTCATTTGTTGTTCTGATGTATCAAGAAATGTCCATACTTTAAATATAAGACCTTGTTTGTCTACTCGATAGAATACACTTAACTGTTCAAACCGTTTCTAGGTTAATCTCGACAATACTAATCGTTAACACCTTGTTTCCTTCAATAGTCACGGGAAGGGAAAGCGCTAGGAATATTTTTCCTGGATTATCACACTTAATATTCGGTGCCGATGGAGAGCTACCTTGAAACTAGACTTCCTCTCGCAGGAAGACCTGCTCGATGAAGAGTTATCGAATGGACGCCCGCCCTTCATTCCAGTGAAGTCAGGAGGTCGGGTGCATAGCTTCGGGACAGGGCGTGGTTCACACAGGTGGATGAACACCTGCATACATTCAGAGAGCCGTAAAATTCATATCTCTCTCTCTCTCTCTCTCTCTTTACCTGTCTGCATGTCTGTCTGTCTCTTTATCTAAGTCTATATATATATATATATATATATATATATATATATATATATATATATATATATATATATATATATATATATATATATGACTGGATCTTTTAGACCGAGTCTGCCAGTTATTAGTTAGTTAGAGAGAGAGAGAGAGAGAGAGAGAGAGAGAGAGAGAGAGAAGTAGGTCTACGTTTTCCTAATATTAACAGTAGATACGAACCGCACCATCGACGGATGGTCTCTTGTTTGACAATTTTTCGTATTTTGCATTTTAACAGATTAATTATTGATCCCTGACACCTGCCCTTACCCCACTTTTTCGAGCAGCGCCAATATGCAGTCGAACTTCCCAGTTCCAGAGGTCCCTGACTCCCCTCCCCGCTGGACTGTGGAACATCTCCCCGAGGACGTGGAGCGATTGGAACTTCAGAAGTTTGGTTGAAGCTGCAATGCATTACAGTTCTAGTACTATTCCCCTTTGTTCTTTAATAAATTGTTTACCTTCTTAATCCATTTATTAATTGATTTGTTAATTTATCTGGTTTTTATAATAACTAGTCTTTTCTTTCTGTGTTTCCTATTATCTTCTGTTATTTATTTTAATGAACATCATATTCTTTGGAAGTTTGTGGGTTTGTTCCATATGAATTGGGTTCATCTTCTGAATAATAGTAATAATAACAATAATAAAGATAATGTGTTTTATGTTTATATAAATACACACACCTATATGTGTATATATGAGTGTACGTGTATTTTATTATTTTGACGTTACTTACGATAATAATTTCATCATCCTTAAACCTAATCATCTCTCTCTCTCTCTCTCTCTCTCTCTCTCTCTCTCTCTCTGTCTCTCTCACTAATAACTGGCTATTTCATTCACATGGAAACAATTCTAAGCAAATTTTGCCTTCTCTCTCTCGATCTCGAGTTGACTAGGATTTTCTCTCTGCATTTATTCTCAATAGGTCTAGGTCTCATTCCAATTTTTCAATCTTAATCCAGTAAACATGGTTTATTTGCAGTAGGAGTTAATTAAAAGATGTTAGATAGTTGTATATGCTCTTTAATTTCTAGAACTATCCTTATAAACCTATAGTTCCTTTAGTTGTGCAAAACGCTCTCCTGCCAGTCTTTCTTTCGCTGTCCTTTTGCCAGGCAAATAATAGGCCCATTTCATGTATTTGAAAACAATTTTAATAAAGTGGTCTCGTCTCTCTCTCTCTCTCTCTCTCTCTCTCTCTCTCTCTCTCTCTCGTTTTGACAAGTATATTCCCCTTTGCTGGTATTCTTAACAACATAGGTCTAGGCCTAACTTCAACAACCCTATCACTCCTAACCTGTCAAATATAGTCTACTTGCGTTAGGAATCGAACGGAAGATATGTTTATTCACTTTCATTGACAGAAGAATATTTATATGCCTGTAGTCAATATATTTACCCAAAGTTTTAAATGTAACGGGCAGACTAAACCAAACTAGTCAAGATGTTATATGGTTACTCGTGCAAATGTTCACCCATTTTAGGTAGACTGTAAAAGCTAACCTTTCCGCTTCCAGCATTGTTCTTCTCTGTGTTACAGCACCCATAAATATAGCATATACTAAGGGGAATACAGTGCTAAATTCCGAAAAGCTCAAGAATTGTCATGAATTCGTGAAAACCCTCACATAGATTTCGCTACATGAGAGGAGGTAGGCAACATGTGACATCATGCGCAAGAGCGTTGAAATATATTGCGTAACCACTAGAGAGTCACACGATGTACTGGAATCTAATAATAATAATAATAATAATAATAATAATAATATAATAATATTTTTTATAATAATAATAATAATAATTCATATAAACAAGAAGAGCGTGTAAAAATGACTTGATTTTTAGTACAATTCCCATTGTATATTATTATAAATAAGATTAATTCCTCCTCGACGTCTCAGCATCTATCTTTACGTACTACTTACTTCTCACCAAGGAGCATCATTATTTATGATCTCGTCTATAGCTAAATTTTAATTTCAAACCCAAATATCACCTGGATCATTACGATTTTTATTGATATAAAGTTTATTTTTGAGGGGGTAGGGTTCTATAATTAAAAATTTTTACGAAAACAAAAGTTTTTGTTTAATTCCGATCACTATATCGTACAGGACAGATATTCATCGGGCATTTTTCTCATTCAAACATGGCCCGCCTGCACACCGCTTCTCATGGCAAGAACTGAACAGACACGGCCAACACTTAGCTGAATGGTTTCGGCAAAACTGTAGTAACTGTATAAGATATATATTAGATAAAAAATAAAAAACTTCGTTTTGGACTATTGACTTATTAAATACCCTTATTTTTAAATAAGATATTGAGTAGTTTCATTAAAATAATGTTCAGATTAATCTGAAAGTGAATATAAAACTTGGTTTTATATGGTCGTTTGGTTTAATAGTATATGGGAGGGAAGGGTTCCCCCATCCTCCCCCACCTGTGATGTTGGAGACTGTGTGAGTGAAAAATATCGCCTCGTGACCGTTATCATTCGACTCTCCCGGTTATCAAAGCGAGTTTTTTTTGTAATTTTTCCTTGCTAATTAATACAGAAATGGATCTGAAACTGAGAGAAGGGTACAGAAAGTTTCGTATTAGGAGAGCGTAAAGGGATTACTCATGCATATGAAATCGAAAACGTCCCGGACCAAAGAGCAAAAACCTAAAAACAAATAAATAAAAACATCCTGCCATTGGCTGTCTCACAACTCCATGATCCAGATGTTGGTAAGACGATTCTTTTATGAAAAATGCTTTTATTTCCTGTAATCACTCATTTTGTATCAGTGTTTGTGTTTAGGTGTTAGGGGGCGGGGTGTGCTAATTTTAGGTTTAGTGGAAGTGCAATTGGGTTTAGTGAGAAGTTTAGTGGGTTGTTATGTGTTTAGATTTATCGAGGGTGTGAGTTTCGTTTTAGTGGAGGGCTCATTTAGGTTTAGAGGGGAAGAGGTTGGTTAGGTTGGTTGAAGAGTGTTTAGGTTAAAACGGGGGATGTGTTTAAGTTTAGCAGGGGTGTGTTTTTGGCTTAGTTAGGGTGTGTATAGGTTTAGTGGTAGATGTCTTAATGGTTATTGGGGGTGTGATTAGCTTTAGTTGGGTGTCCATTTGGGTTTAGTGCGAGTGTGTTTAGGTTCAGAGCTTTATTGAGGTTTAGGGAGGTGACACTGTTTAGGTTTAGTAGGGGTATATTTAGGTGTAGGGAGGTGACATGGGATCTGTTTAAGCTTTATTGCTGATGTGTGCTTAGGTTAGTTGGGGAGAGTTTAGGTTTTGTGAGTTTGTACAGTTAGGTCAGTGAGATGTGTGCTTAGGCTTAGTGGGAGGAGTATTTATGTTTAGTGGAGGATGTGTTTAGGTTTGGAGGGAGGGGTGTTTAGGTTTAGTGGTAGATGTCTTTAGGTTCAGTGGTGATGTGAATAGGTGCAGTGGAGGATGAGTTTAGGATTGGTGGGGCTGTGTCAATTCAGGGGGTGTTTAGGTTTAGTGGGTGGTGTGTTATTAGGTGTGATGGGAAGGGGTTGTTTAGGTTTAGTGGGTATGTTTAGTTGTGTGTGTTTAGGTTTAGTAGGGTGAGTTTAGGCACAGTAGGGTGCGATTAGGTTTAGTGAGAGGTGTGTTTAGGTTATGTGGGTGGTGTCTGTTCAAGTCATGTGGGTGGTGTGTTTAGGTGTAGTGGAGAGAGTGTTTTCCGAATTTTGTAGGTATTTAGGTTTAGTGGACCCTGTTAATATGTTGCAATCCTCGTTTTCTAAAATTTGCCTGCTCAGTATTAAGGAGGTCGTTATCGGTCAGCTGTCTGACGATTGGTCTCCTTGTGATTTTCTCAGAGATTTGTGTTTTTTTATTTATTATTTTTTTATTTATTACTTTTTACACTAGTGATTGCATGCTTTAAAGATTTTTGCAGTGTCTCTATTTGCGAATGATTCTCATCACATGAGAAATACTTAGGATTCCATAGTTCAGTTCTGCTTGAAATTATGAAATTAGTCGACAGTATATATCGATTATTCTTGTTATTTTCTTCTTTGAAGTTAATATTTACTATGACGAGAGAGGGAGAGAGAGAGAGAGAGCGAGGGGAGAGAGAGAGAGAGATGAGAGACTGACTGATGAATTCTAACACCATACTCGATTGGCATTTACTGAATAGCTGAGACCAAAACTCTGCCTGATATGTTTATTTAAGTAACTTTTTCAATCTGTCATAGTAACTGAGGCCAGAATGGACGAAGAATTCTGTATTTATACGTGGGAAAAATTAACATTTGGATTGCAGATAACTTGTATTGCGAGGGTGGGAATCACGTATATAAGCCAGCAATTCGACGTAGTTGTGTTTTGTCATATCACGTACAGAAAATATTTTTTTGATGAAGCATGAAAAATAAAATAAAAATAAATCATCTGTTTTATGTCACGCGGGTTTTTGTACCCTGTGAAAAGCAATACAATACAACCCTTTATTTTGACGTTTAATGGATGTACCAAAGCATGTTAATGGCGGGAGAGTTTCTCGACGTCGCTACATCCTACCGTTTTTTTGGGGGGTTTTGGGGGGTCGATTCATCCAGGACGAGAGTTCCAAGATTCCAAGAACACAATACTTGTATGCTAAGACCAGCCTTCCCCCTGGATTGCCGGGGGGCTGCCTGGTCTGGTGGAGAGGTTGTCGTACGGAGTCTTTGCAAATTCCTAGTCTTCGTCTTTTGTTCCTAGTTTAACTCTGGGTGTCTTGCCCTTTCTTTAATTTTTTTTTTAAAGTGGGGGGGGGGGAGGGTGCAGTGGTACCCGTGTTAGGTAAGGGTATAGTTGTTCCCTCTAGTATCAACGGCCTTAATGGTGTAAATATTTAAATAAAGTCTGTTGAGTGACGTGATATTAATTAATACCTTTTTTCGAAATTAACAAAAAATCCTTTATTTAATTTTTCCTAAGGGGGTGGGAGGGGCAGTTGGACCCGTGTTAGGTAAGCGTATTGTTGTTCCCTCTATATCAACATCCTTAATGCTGTAAATATTTCATTAAAGTTTATTGAGTGACGTGATGCAATTCTTACCTTTTTTTCGAATTTAAAAACCCATAGGAATATAGATAGATAGTAGTAGCTTATTTTAATGGATTGAAGCTTATATTGGAATATCCAAGCGTGTACCTGGTATTGATGCTTTTAAACATATTTGTTATTATAAAGTTACGATAGAAGCGAGGCACCAAGCAAGCAATGTCTCTTACTTGCATGGCTTCTAACTGCCCCCCACCCTCCTGACTCCAACTTAGGATTTCATGACGTCAGCAGGTATCAAGTTTGGCCACCTACGTGATCATATATCTGCCAGGAATTCCTGGCTGGAAGGCTGATCACAGGTGTTACTCATTTCATGACGTTTTAAATTGAGAGAGAGAGAGAAAAAAAAAAACTCGTTAACGAATGGTGAATTTTTTCATAGCTTAAATTTTCTGCAGTTTACATTTCATTTCCTAAATGATTACCTATGTGATGAGGCAATGTCTCGTCGAAGACCGGAAAACTGCGTCTCTGATAGATTATATCTGCAAATTAACTCCCAGGAGAAGCGTTTTCATTTTAATTATGCCCTAATTATGCCATTTTGCGACATACTTTGATTACAGAATGGTGCAAAGGAAAGAAATGCATCTCTACAATATGAGAAGGCAGCCCCTGCTTCCATATGAATAAAGTTTTATTTCCTCTCTGCTTTGCAGACTTGGGAAAGGTCGGTTGTATAAGAAGATATTGATGACCTTATCTTTTTTCTTTTCTGTAATAAAACACAATTACAGAAATGTGGTTCCGATGTATGGCAGATGGTAATTTGCAGAATTTTTGTAATTTATCATGAACAGGAAATTATTCCATAATATCATTGTTATTTGCTCATTATTATAAAGTTGATCTCTCTCTCTCTCTCTCCTCTCTCCCTCTCTCTCTCTCTCCTCTCATCTCTCTCTCTCTCTCTCTCAGAAATTGGCCGACAATGTTGCATTATTCAGAAACATGACCTTTACTGTCAACCTTTTTAAAATAAGTTTCTTGTGTATTTATTTATTGTCATTGGATAGTGAAAACCTCCGCATTCAAAAAACATTTACTTTAATTTCGAGAGGTTTTGTACGGGTATATTGACCGTGTGACTTCATTACAATGGGATAAGTTATATGGAGTACATAAAAACGTTCAAACCTCAATACACAAAAGTCCGAATTTATGAGAGAGTGCATCTTTTGGTAACGGAGGATTTGGTTATTTAAGTAAAAACGACCACAGTAAAGGAATTAAATATTTTATTCAGTGTTGCTTCATGTTAATGGACTCAGGACCATCTGTCTGAGAAATAATGAAATGACGAGATAATTTAAAATCTGTAAAATTGGAATACGTTGTTTAAAACATTATTTTAGAATAATTGTGCAGAGTAGGGTTACGGAAAATGAATGTGGTGATTGTTACACCTCGTATTCCTAAACC
>NC_087204.1:11460749-11480860 GCF_015104395.2 Macrobrachium nipponense | reverse complement strand
TCGTATTCCTAAACCATGGATACTTTAGATTTTTTTTTTTTTTTTTACGAGAAGGACCTCTAGGCGAAGTGAAGTAGGGCGTCATTTTATTATTTTATTTACTGAGAGGGAGAAATGATAAGAGAGAGTTATTTATGCTATAAACTGCCACAGCTCCTAAATAAATATCATTAATTTAACGTAGCCAAACGTTATATATAATCATGATGAGAAATTGTCATCGGAGAAGCAAAATGTAGAACTGTCATTATAATTACAATGCGCACACAAACGTGAGTAACTGAGATTAGATTGGACTTTATGATGACCTAATGTATTACCTCGGATAATGAATTTGCTCTTGACTGTGGAAATAAATTCGTAGATGGCTGCTTAATTATTTGTGATAATGACGTTAGCGCGAATATAATTATAATGGGAAAAGCAGCCTTCATCACTCAGACCTTTAGTTATAAATTATTTAAGGTAATCTTTTGTAAGTGTTCATAAATTTGTAATACTCGTCTTTTCGTAACACGATTTTGATATAATATTTCGTAGTGGAAGCTTATATTTTCATTATTCCTTTTGTGAATTTCGTTTATAATTCAAAGTTTAAATATTAAACGTAATTATTGAGATTAAAATTCAAAGTATGAATTTAAAAATCTTTCATATGTGTACAACAAAATACATGAAGAGTATAATTTTAGTAAATATGAAATCGATTGACTACTTCACACACACACACACACACACACACACACATTTATTTAGTATATACATGTTGTAAGCGTATCAAATAAGACGTGAGGGGTCGAGAGAGAGAGATAAAGTAAATTAAGGCGTCTTCTAAGCAGAGTAAAAAAATGTTACTCCAATTCTCACAATCAAATTCTGGTCATTGGAATCTCTCTCTCTCTCTCTCAAGTAAGAATAACACTTACGAATATTGGTTGCATTAGTACAAGCCTGTCTTTTATTTTTCTCTGTCTTTTCATTCACTGAACCCAAATATTGATTATATTTTTATTTCTCTGTCTTTCATTCCCATCCTCGTTACTACCAGATCAGCCTCCTTTTCTAAGACTTGAAATTCCGTTAATGGATCTACAAGGAACAGTACAGTATTTGGTTTAAAAGACTTCCATTACGCCTATCCTTTCTCACGAATATAACCTCAAGCGCCAGTGGCGTGGTTGATATGGTGTTGGCGTCCCACCTCGGTG
Source organism: Macrobrachium nipponense (assembly GCF_015104395.2). Lineage (NCBI taxonomy): Eukaryota > Metazoa > Arthropoda > Malacostraca > Decapoda > Palaemonidae > Macrobrachium > Macrobrachium nipponense. The sequence continues at coordinate 11,479,652 of NC_087204.1, read as the reverse complement.
GTCGCGGGTTCGATTCTCGGCCATTCCATTGAGGAGTGAGAGATGTGTATTTCTGGTGATAGAAGTTGACTCTCGACGTGGTTCGGAAGTCACGTAAAGCCGTTGGTCCCGTTGCTGAATAACCACTGGTTCCATGCAACGTAAAAGCACCATACAAACAAACAATATAACCTCAATTCCTGAATTTCTCGTGAAGTCATAATCCTGAAATGAAAACGTTCGCCGATTTGAATACTTGTTCACCCCCTTTCGTTCCTTTTACTGTACCTCCTTTCATATTCTCTTCAATCTTACTTTCCTTAACCCTCTCCTAACAGTTGATTCATAGAGCAACGGATTTGAGGTTCTCCTCCTGTTACATCTTTCAGGATTTTTGACTGTCAGTTTCAGTCTCTTTGCTGAATGACCTCATAGTTCCCAGTGCTTGGCTTTCGGAATAAATTCTATATTCAATTCAGTTCTTTAGTTCAATACGTATTCGCAAAATCAGTTAATCTTAGTCTTGTCCCGCCCCCCCTTCTCTCTCTCCTCCTCCTCCTCCTCCTCCTCCTCGTATTGTATTGCATAAGCCATAAGTACAAGGATATATCCAAGCAAGGTATAAAGTTCCGGACTAGTCCGCAAACGTGTCGACTTACGAAATATGTCAGTTTTAATGTATTCCGCGCTGAAGACTTTGCAACAGTGAAAACTTCTTGATTTGTTTCTGTGTGTGTGTGTTTGTGTGTGTGTGTGTGTGTGTGTGTTATTGTGTGTGTGTGTGTGTGTTATAATGCCTTCCTGTTGTGCCTTTGATTTCCATAAATGGACAATCCAACCAAATTATATATATATATATATATATATATATATATATATATATATATATATATATATATATATATATATATATATATATATATAAGCGAATTCCACAGGAAAAATGATAGTCAGAAATCCAAGCGCTTTCGTCTTTACTCAGACATTGTCAAGAGTTAATGAGGTACAATTGGATAGGGGGGGGGGGGGGGAATGGTCCCTCAGGCAAATACAACACAAGATCAAGAATACCAGATGGTTAATTGGTCAAAACAAGGGTAAAAATTAAAAGAGATAATCCAGGATTATCGGATATCCACACGGTCACAAACCTAAACAGATTGACCCTAACCGAAATTACAAAGTTTCATTTACAGTCCAAAACATGTAAAAACTGAATATATTAATTTTGTTGCTTATATTTATCTACAACTTTTTTCATTATGAAAGCATCAAGTTTAAATAAACCAAGACTTAAATTTACAACATTTCTATTATTTGACTTGATGAAACAAGATTCAATGATATTCCTTTTAACTGTGTCATTACACGGGATTAAGGCTCTTGCTTGACTCCAGTTAATAGGATGGTCTAAATCTCTCATATGTACGAATAATGCATTTGATGTTTGCCCAGTTCTCACAGAATACTGATGCTGTTTGAGACGTTGTGAAAGAGATTTACCGGTTTGTCCGTAATAGACTTTATCACACTTTTTGCAAGGAATTTCATATATACAGCCTGGAAGATCTTTAGGAGAATTTTTGATTTATTAAACTCTTGACATTAATATTACTGAAAACAACATTTATGTTAAAAAGCTTTAAAATTCTAGGAATATCTAAAAACCTTTCATCATAGGGTAATTTTAGAATGTTATTCTTACTAAATTCATGTTTGTCATTAGTTGAATAAAATGTTTTTCTAGCTCTTTTCCATGCCACATCTACAAAAGTCCTTGGGTATTTAAGTTCATTGCAAATATCATAAATAGTTTTAATTTCAGCGTCAATAAACTGCGGGCTACAGACACGTAAAGACTTAGAAACATCCAGAAAAAAACAGAGAATTCAAAATTTTGATGGTGATTGGAGTAGTAATGAACAAAAGAGGCAATGTTAGTTGATTTTCGAAAGACTGAAAAGGTGAAATTTCTATCATTTCTATGGACAGTTACATCAAGAAAATTCAAATTACAATTTCTTTCTTCCTCTACGGTAAATTTTATAGAAGGGACTAAATTATTGAGATCATTAAGGAATTCCTGGAGATTTTCGTGAACTGGCCAAATACAGAAGATATCATCCACATATCTAAACCAAATAACTTTTTGGGGCGGGGCAAAAATTCTTATTGGTAAGAGTTTTGTCTCAAAAAGAAAAAATTCCATGTAAATATTGCTAAGGACAGGAGATAAGGGATTACCCATAGCCATGTCAAACTTTTGTACAAAAAATTCCCCATTAAAACAAACTTACTATCTTTGATACTTAACCTTATGAGACTAATGAGGTTTGCCACATTTAAGGGAATGTCATGACGTTCTAATTCCTCCTCCAAATATTCAAGTAAGTCATCTACAGGCACTTTTGTAAATAAAGAGACAACATCAAAACTAACCATATTAAAATCAAAATTCAAATTTAAACTATTCAATTTGTTTATAAAAATCAACATTGTTTTTAACATTCGTGTTAGAAATGTTTCCTACCAAAGGAGTAAGAATTTTTACAAGCCATTTAGATAAATTATACGTAACTGAGCCCACTGAACTAATGATTGGTCTGATAGGGTTATTGATTTTATGTGTCTTGACTAAACCATACATATAAGGTAGGGAGGCGCATTGCGGTGTAAACTGCTTAATTAAATGGTCCAAGCCCTTCAAATTGGAATTAATTTGTTTATTAAAATGGGAGTTCACTGTCTGTGTAGGGTCAGACCTCAGTTTCGTATAAGTATCAGTATCATTTAGCAATGTCATTACTTTACTTATATAGTCACTTTTATTCATTATTACCACTGCATTAGATTTATCTGCTTTAGTCACTTTCATTGTATCGTCTTCTTTAATTTTCTTAAAAGCCTGGAGAAATCTTACGGGTACATTAGGGGGAGAAGGCTTACACATAGCACCATACACAATACCTTTACAAATATTGATATCATCAGGGCATAGGTTTTGATTAAATTTTTCTAAATAACAAAAGGATTTTGAGATGTCGAAACAGTCCAGATTACCATTAAATACACCAAAGCTTAACCCATATCCCAAAGCCGCTGTCGTAGCACTGTCCACTGGTTTGTCTGATAAATTAATCATGAAGTCCACGTTGGCATGCTTAGTCCAGTCGCTTTCAGCAATAAGATTCTTCAGCTTGATTTGAGCTTCCTTTCAAGACGGTTGCAGCAACTTTATTCTCAATCTTTGTTGGTAATAAGAGCAAACATTTTTACCCAGTCAGATAATACTATACATATATATATATATATATATATATATATATATATATATATATATGTGTGTGTGTGTGTGTGTGTGTGTGTGTGTGTGTGTGTGTGTGTGTTTGTCACTTCCATCAAGGGAATTAAAATGTGACATAAAATCCCTAATGCATTCCCAGGAATCCCCATGCAAGTTAGTAGTCTTAAAAACTTGACCTTAAGTTAAAGGGGAAAAAGGTGCCTTTGTTTACCCCGTATTGGAGTCTTTATGGGAAACCATTGAACCTGATAACGACTTTTGAAAAAACCTATAAGGCTTCTAAATTAGGGTGGACAAATTACAAAGGGAGGTCTTATAGAAATTAAGGCCTCTTTTTATTTCGTCTGTACTAATTGTTCTACAACAGCGTTGCTGCACTTGGATCCAAAGGCTATGTATTGACAAGCGTGTCCAAAAATAGTGCGAATAATTCGCCCTCCTACTTCAGCAAGGATGGCACCGTCAAACATACAATAATCACCTTCTTTCAAAGGATAAATGATAAAATTAATGTATATCGTGGAAAGTTTGCTGGAACGTTCGCGTATCCAAGTGTGAAATTAATCATCGTAAAAATCTTATTTAGACGTTATTGCACGTAGAACGAAATAAAAATAAGAATTAAGAGGGAGTTATAACGGATGTTTCCAACGCCGTTGGTTATCATGACGGTGAAGGTCATGAAGGGATGATGAGACATTCCCATTATCTACTCCCCATTAAGAGTAGTCGTCAAGAATAATATAGCTGCCTAAGACCCTTTGCCCAGACGATTCCCGCTTTAAGGGCATATTTTATTAGGGTCTTCACGAGAGAGAGAGAAAGGGGGGCGGGTGGTTAGAGGGTGGTTGGGGGGTTGGCTTCTGACTGTTTTGAGAAACAATAAACATCCTTATGAAGCAAGACCGTGATAAAAACCACTAGAAAACGTTTTTTTTTTCGTTTATAGTAGCAGTGGCATTATATATATATACTACATATATAGGTATATATATATATATATATATATATATATATATATATATATAATGTGTGTGTGTGTGTGTATATGTATATGTATATGATATGTATATATATATATATATATATATATATATATATATATATATATATATATATATATATATATATATATATATATTCGAGATAAAATCCCAAGGATTTTTTTTTCGTTTATAGTAGCAGTTGTTTTATATATAAAGCATCACATATATATATATATATATATATATATATATATATATATATATATATATATATATATATATATATATATGGATGGATGGATAGATAGATAGATTCGTGATAAAAACCACAAGATAAAGAATTTTTTTCATATTGGTAGTTGCTTCATATTAAAGCACCATCTAGTGACATCTGGCTTCACCATCGGAATACACCTTTAGCTGTTCGCTTATGTAAATGCAAAATTACGTTTCTGATACTATTTACAAAAAAATAAAAAATATGAAGTCATGTTGCTTCCCACCTTTGGTAATTATGCGTTTCTTTTAGATTTCAATTAATAATACAGATTATGTGCAAACGCGCTGCGTCCTTTTCCTAAAACTGAATTTATGATCTTGATTTCTTTGGACTTATCTGTGTATTTCTATTTTCTGAATGTAGATGTGATTTTATTTTGTCATCGCTGTTCGTTCCACCAAGACATTATTATTTTTTGTTATTTTGAATTGTGTTCCGTCGTCATAAGAGACCGCAAGTATGATATATCGCTACATTAATATTGGAGGTTGCTTCCGCCAAGGAATATTTTTTGAACTAACATCAAACTCAGACCAGTCACCGGTGAAAGATGATGGTATTTTTGGACTCTCGGAGATATTTCATCCACGTTTTCACTCCCTTGCATGATTGTATTTCAGTATCACATTTCTTGTTTTTGTTTGTTGATTTTTTTCCTATGGTTCCAACTCCCGAGGGGTACTTTTCACACAGTAATTAGAGGAGGTATGCTTCAAATGAATAAGAAATATTTATGTTATGAGAGAAATAATTAGAGGAAGTATCTCACATAACTAGGAAATATTTTTTATTATGGCAGCTTCAGTCTTCTCTTCTATGAAGACCAGCCAATTTCTATATGGTCTCCCTGGCGATGATGACTTTCACATCTCCAAATGAAGACAGAATTCTATTCCACTAGCAGACATGACGCCCATTATAGTATGATTTTCCATTTTAATGACAGACGGACGGACAGACATAACGCCCATTATAGTTATTAGGAAACATATCCATACAGAAATTATGTATGATAAATTCGTAAAGTAACAAAGTATACGGACATAACCAGCCTCGTTTCACGGGCAGCACCAGATCCGTTTCAGGGAATCTCTTCTCACCCCTTCCCCTTTCGGAAGGAGCGGGGGAGGTAGGATGAAACCCCATCACAAACATCTTATGGGTCCCCGCTATACCCCTACCAAGTTTCATGCCCATCGGACAAGCCGTTTGGCCGTGATTGAATGACAGACCGACGGACAGACATAACGCCCATCATAGTTAAGATATTCAAGTTAACAGAGGTGACGATTTTGTACATTTCCATAAAGGATACAGTTTGTACTGTGGAAACCGTTATGTTAAAGGTTTTGCAATAGAAATATAACTCACTAAATAATCACGGTGCATATAAAAATAAAAATTTTTCTTAGCTGAAGAACATCAACAATGTAGAAATTTATATTTACACTTTATTACGAGAAACAAAATTTTGTTCTCTCTCTCTCTCTCTCTCTCTCTCTCTCTCTCTCTCTCTCTCTCTCTCTCTCTCTCGTCCTTGCTCTCTTTTCTTTTTCGTTTCTCATGGATGTGCATACATGAATACCTTGTTGCTTCACAAACTCTGAACTCCACAAAAATCAAGATTCATGTAATAGTCTATTTCATTTTATTTGGTAAATAGGCAGATTTTGTGCTGTGCATCTAAGTCAAGTTGATTTTATTTGACAAATAGGCAGATTTTGAGCAGTACATCTAAGTACAGTTTTACACTAATAATATATTTTAAAAAATTTGTATCCTTCATAGGTTGGGGATTTATTTTTTTTATTTGTTTTTGACTTCATCCTCATTTTGCAAAAGCTCTCCTGCATACACATTTTTTACCAAAACCATATTTCAGCCGGCCAAAACTTGCGTAAAAAAGAAACTTTTCTTTCAAAATCCACGTCTTATTTTTCTCATCTATAAATAGAAGCCCTGTGTATGTTAGGTCTGACATCTGAGATCAAGATTTACGTGAAAACTCTAGAGATATATATTTTTTTAACTTTATGCATATGAATGTGAGAGTTCTTTCGAGGTTCGTACTGTTATTTGTTTGTGATGTAGAACCGTCAATAGGAGAGCAGAAGGAAAAAAAGTGGTGTTTTTTTTGTGGGGACTATTGAACAATATACCTATCCATAATAGTATGCATTAACCTACAAATGTCCTTTAATATCCAATTCGCTCTATCTGGGAATTAATATATTTTCTTATATGTTAACCGATGGAGAATTTTTTAATTGATAATAATTTCGTCCTCTGCTGGATTCGAACCAGCGCACATAGGAGAAATGAGGACTTCAGTGACTTTTCAGTGATATTACCGACTCGGCCATCAAGTAGGTATCATCACTGAGGTCCTGATTCCTCCTCTGTGATAATAAATCTATAATAAATATGTGTAGGAGACTTGAATTAAGATACACAATTTATGGGTTACAATCAGTGGTTCCCCGAAAGGGTCACAATCAGTGGTTCCCCAAAAGGTTCACAATCAGTGGTTTCCCAAAAGGGTTACAATCAGTGTTTCCTCCTAAAGAGTTACAATCAGTGGTTCCCCCAAAAGGGTTACAATCAGTGTTTCACCCTAAAGAGTTACAATCAGTGGTTCCCTGAAATGGTTACAATCAGTGGTTCCTCCTAAAGAGTTGCAATCAGTTGTTCCCCCTAAAGAGTTACATTCAGTGGTTCCCCCTAAAAAGTTACAATCAGTGGTTCCCCGAAAGGGTTACAATCTGTAGTTCCCCCGAAAGGGTTACAATCAGTGTTTCCCCCTAAAGAGTTACAATTAGTTGTTCCCCGAAAGGGTAACAATCAGTGTTTCCCCCTAAAAAGTGTTACAATCAGTGGTTCCCCAAAAGGGTTACAATCAGTGGTTCTCCAGAGGGGTCACAGTCACTGGTTCCCCAAAAGGGTTACAATAAGTGGTTCGCCAGAAGGGTTACATTAAGTGGTTCCTGAAAGGGTTACATTCGGTGGTTCCCCGAAAGGATAACATGTTTCCCTGAAAAGGTAACAATTACTGGTTCCCAGACAGGGTTAATATCCAATTCGCTCTATCTGGGAATTAATATATTTTCTTATATGTTAACCGATGTAATCCTGAAAGGATTACAATCTGGTGTTCCCTGAAAGGGTTACAATCAGTGGTTCCATGAAAGGGTTGCAATCAGAGGTTCCCCAAAAAGGTTGCATTCGTGGTTCCATGAAAGAGTTACATGCAGTGGTTCCCCGAAGGAGCAACAATCAGTGCTTCCCTGAAAGGGTAATAATCAATGGTTCCCTTATAGGGTTACAGTCAGTGGTTCCCCAAAAAGGTTACAATCAGCAGTTTCCTGGAAGGGTTACAACCAGTAGTTCCTTGGAAGTGTTACAATCAGTGGTTCCTCAAAAAGGGTTACAATCAATGGTTGCCCAGAAGGGTTACAATCACTGGTTCCCCAAAAGGATTACAATCAGTGGTCTCCCCGAAAGGGTTATAACCAGTGGTTTTCCCAAAAGCGTTACAGTCACTGGTTCCAGGAAAGGGTTACAATCAGGGGTTCGCCAAAAGGCTTACAATCAATAGTTCACCTAAAAGAGTTACAATCAGTGGTTTCTCGAAAGGGTTACAATCAATGGTTCCCTAAAGGGTTACACCCAGTGGTTTCCCCCAAAGGGTTACAATCAGTGGTTCCCTGAAAGGGTAACAATCACTGGTTCCCCAGAAGAGTAACAATCAGTGGTTCCCTGAAAGTGTTCCACGAAAGGGTTACAATCAGTGGTTCCCTGAAATGATTACAGTCAGTGGTTCCCAAAAATTATTACAATCAGTGGTTCCACAGAAGGGTTACAATCAGTGGTTCCATGAAAAGGTTAGAATCAGCTGTTCCCCGGAAGGGTTACAATCAGTGGTTTCATGAAAGGGTTACAATCAGTGGTTCCACGGAAGGGTTACACTCAGTGAATCCATGAAAGGGTTACAATCAATGGTTCCCCCGAAAAGGTAACAGTCATTGGTTCCCCCGAAAGGATTACAATCAGTGGTTCCCCGAAAAATACGCCCAACCGATGGGGAGGGGTGTGTGGTTAATTTAAATTTTAAAGGGGGCCAATCCGAGAATGCTTAAACCAAGTTAATGGCCTCTTAGGCTTCCTCCAAGCGAACGTAAGAATTGCATATCATCACAGGTCGAAGTTTTGGACGATGGGCAAAACGCTGTCATAGAAGAACATGTATGCTCGTTACCATCTTTATAGTCTGCGCAGGCTCTAAAATTTTGCAATTTATTTGCACATAATCCCAGGTTTTTTAAAGGCGTATATATGCCGTTTTTCGAATATGCTATCTACATGGAGTGAGACCTGAATTGAAAGTTAATTTAGATCACAAACTGATCGGACGAAAAAAACTGGATTTGCACGCCACTCAAAATCCACTGCGTTAAGGAGTATTATTATTATTAAAAAATCCTCATAATAGCGACAACAACAACAATAACGACAACAATAATAACAATAATGGAGAAACAAATCCACCGTTATGTAAATGTGTAATGATTACATAATAAAAATATGGAATGTTAGTCCATATGTATAAAAGACTAAAACTAAAGAGGTCAACCAGATTGCTTGCAGGAATGTGATCAGACTAGAGACGCTATAGATGATGTATACAATAAAGTATGTAGGCTAAGTTGACATGCCGTCACCTGTAGTCATTCAATTGTTTATAAACTTTAGTCCAAGCTTCCTGCTTGAGACAAACACCGTGACCTATAGCTCAAGCGGCCTACGTGATTAGTAACTATGTCATCTGATTGTATGTTCGTATGTAACTATGTCATCTGATTGTATGTATGTTCATATGTCCGAGCTACTGTCTGCTCCTTTATGACTTGTAACCGAGATGTAGAACAAGCAGAATAGAGTTAGCTATCGTCATTAGAAGACCTGTACCTCTTTACCTAAGCTTTATCATGTAGAGAGAATAGAATTAGCCATCATCATTGGCAGAAGCGATCAAGCTATCGTCATTGGAAGACCTGTACAATCCTACTTGATCTTCACTATGTAATATCAGAGAATATAAGTATTTTTATACTTCGTGTTTTCTAAGAACCTCACATCAGAAGGAAATCATCATGAGTTTAACACATCGCCGTCATAACCCCTAAAAGTGGTGGCAGCGTACCAGAAGAACTCTACAACTTCTCCGAAGAAAAACCAGAATAATAAATCATGTACCATAAGAAGTCAACGACGACGGAAGCAGCAGATTCTTCAAGCAACCTGGTATCATCGTTTAATGAGCGACTTCAGAAAACAACAAGAACTCTTCAACGATGACGAAAGCAAAAGATTCTTCAAGCAACTTAGTATCATCGTTTAGTGAATAACTTCAAGAAACAAAACCGACGTGTCCTTTTCCTACGGCAACGCAAGCTTCGTCTCTCATTAGAATCATTCAAGAAAACATCGTTAGTGAGCGTTTCCAGCACTTCAAGAAACAAACCGAACGCGTCTGCAGCATCGGATCTTCAAGGGCTCGAATCATCCAAACAACGCGCTAAAAACAGAATGAGGACCAAGGCCGTGTGTCGTTATCGGAACACCGTGACTTCCCACAAAAGCAAGCTAAGTACAATTTTTTATTCATTTGGAGTAACTGAGTGTTTCCTTTGCAGGTCGAATTTCGTTATTCCTATGGCTGAAGTTACGAGACATTCTTAATCTTACTTTTTTTTACAGAAATTATCTACATCATTGAGATTTCGCTACTGCGAGTTTTTTATCTTTGAGTGTCTGTTTCCAGAAGTTCTACTGAAATATCATAATCATATACTATGTTAATTTTATCATTTTGGGTGATTATTAATCCCTTACGTAACAAATCATATTAAACAGTGCATATGCGTTTACGCAGTGGACGTCTGTATTTATACAGATGCATGGATAGGGTCGTTAGGCACCGTAGTGATTAGAAAACACACAAAAACAAGTGGAACACCCGTACAAATCTAGATAAATTAGAGGTAACACTATTTCGGGTCATGACAATAAATGCTCCTTTGCAAAGTCCCGATCGCAGTTTTAGCCTTGAGTTTTTTGAGTTATATAAAATATTGAACCTCAATGACTCAACTTAACTTTAAAAATACGGCTGGATTGCAAGGAATAACATGTCTGTAAAAAACTTTCATTAGGTTAAATGCACTGACCAGGATCCCTCACTATTTCAAATTTTAGCAAAGAATGAAGTAAACAACAGCTTATACACGATAACGCAGTAGATATAACTTATTTTAATAGTAATCGCTCAATTCTTTATAGTTCGTCATTCATAGTTCGTTGCTTTATACGTAACTAGCAGCAACATAATGCTAAAAACATACAATACGTTGCCGATGGTAATAAAGAGAAGGATCCTAATTATTACAAAAAGAAATAGGTAAACAGTAGCCCTTTCAGAAACACACAAATCGTGCTTATGCACTTGGGTACTGTGTCATCCAGTCAAGCGGTCAGGGTCAGTTAAATCTGCCGAGTGTAGCAAGCAAAGCACATTCCATTTAAGCGACTTCAGCGGAAAGGGAGAGCGATGTTGGAAAAATTTAAAAGGAATTTTCGTATGAATAACACGACCGTATCAAGTAATCAGAGCAGGTTTTTGTAATGTTAATACATTAAGTTATTATAAATACTGGTGGATTAAGCCCAACTGTACACGCCGAAAAAATTAGAATATCTTGTTTTATTCCTTTAGTACACGTACTATCCTGTATTTACGGACTCACCGTCTGTTGTTCGAACTTCCCTAATGAGAAGTCCGGATAAACGAGCGCTTACAGACACCTCTATAGTTATAAAAAACATTGATCTGTATCTAGTGTAATTGTAAGATCCATCTAGGGGTATACTAAATATTATCTTACATCCTGCAAAATAAGGCGTGTTTATCAAAGTAAAACCCTATAAACCTTCAAACATATTAAAATCCGTTTGAACAAAAAGAGACAGTTAATCAAATAATAACTTATGTGGAGCAACTATACATGTGTCTCATAAATCGTAACATTGTTCAAATGACCCAACAGAATTCTCCCACAACCGTAGTCGCAGTTTGCACGCAAAATCTCGAGAAGCATGCACCCTCGAATGTCTTAGTGCGTGCAAAAAGACCTTGCTGGGAAATGAAATTTTAATCCTTCCCGACACTCTGAAATATAACGATTTCCGCGAACAAAGCCCTAGACACGGTTGACTAGCAGCAACAAGTTAAATCTAGTGATCCACAAACGTATACATATCGTGGATACGGAAGTAATAAATATCGCATTTTTTATTGTTGCTAATTTTTAATCCCGCCCAACCAGTCGTAGATGAATCGCTCTGATAATCTATCTAAAGTAATATCCGTAAAGTCATTCAAGCAGAGGTGATTCAGCAAAATTTTTATCTTTTATCTGAATTCCAGGAAGTTTCTCCACTAGCGAGTGATCTCTGGGGAAAACGGATGTAATTTAACACAAAATACGGTGTAAGGACAAACATAAAGCTATATATGTACCTTCGTACAGACTCTCAATGAAATTTCAAAATAGAGATAAATGACGAAGTTGAAAAATGTTAGTAATAGGAGTCATTAGGAAATCAAATAAGCCCATATAATTTTTCCCTCAAACGTCATGCCATAAAAGATCGGACTTGGCATATCTGCGTAGATTCTGTCGCTTAAACAAGGAAACGACTCCCGATAGTTTCCAGTGCCATGTACCAACGACATCTTATCTCTGTTAGGTTAGAATAAATTTTTCACCAGCTTGGACTTACTTTAGGCTTTTACCAGATACCATTACCTAAGTAATTGTACCTCATACACCGTTTTCAGCACACTCAGGGGACATTATCAATTTTTACGTATGCCTCCGGCTTACGTTGCGCCCCAATTACAATATAGTGTTTGGAGACTTTTAGGGGATACCCTACATGCCTATTGGTTGGTCTTGTAATCTTTTCTAATACCTTAGAAGTACATTCACATAAACTAGAGCTAGTGCTACAGAGACAAAGACAAATAATCTCAGAGTAAAATATCTAAATGTGAGTTTTTAAAAACCGAACATGTTTATCTAGGTTTTATGTGTCTAGTAAAGGTCTTAAAGTAGTCCATGGTAAGGTGTCGGCTATTCATAACTTCCGGTACCTATTAACGTAAAAAGGGGATACAGCACTTTTGCGCTGTAGTGGGTATTACAATCGTATGTAAATATGTAACTCTTCAATCATGACAGCTCCTTTAACAGATCTTACGAAGAAGAGCATAGATTTGTTATGGTCTAAAAAGCATCAACAGGCGTTCGATATCTTAAAAGCGGAATAATGCAGCTCACCTAACTTAAAAATCCCTGATTTAAATAAGGAATTTTTTTTATTGCAACAGACGCCTCAGACCAAGGGGTAAGAGGGGTACTACTTCAGTAATATGATAAACAGTTCTTTCCTATAGCTTTTTATTCATGTAAACTAAAGCCCTCTTAAAGTAAATATACAGTAATAGGCAAGGAAGGGCTAGGTATCTTTAACTCACTAGTACATTTTAAGTTCATAATCTACGGCTATCCTGATAAAATCCTTACTGACCATGAGTCACTTACCAAGTTTTTCAAAGGCTTTAATCACAGTCCAACTCGGTGACAAATGATCATTCAGGTCTTTGGAGCCAAGATAAGATATCTACCTGGGAAAGCAATTATCATAGCTGACGCATTATCCCGCAATCCCGCACCATACTGCAAAGAACCATTAATTAGACTAAAAAATATAGAAACATCCGTGCCTATTGTTAAAACCGTATCTAACCAAAGAAGATAATACCGACTTCGTAAGTGATCTACAAATCCCAAGACACTCCAATAAATATGGAAGTGCAATACCAACCGACTTAGCGTAAGTTTATCGCAAGTCTAACATTACCTCATAGGGCGCCTTATTATACAAGGCAAGAGATCGCGAGCATTGAATATCTGGGTTGGAGCGCAGAACTGTTACAAGCTGAACAAAGCAAGTGTCAACAGCGATAAGCAAAACAATAAACACTTCGAACGGAAACAGGGTCAGCAGCAATAACCAAAACAATAAACACTTCGAACGGAAACGGTCAGCGGCTAAGCAAAAACAATAAACACTTCGAGCAGAAACCCTAAAGCAAAAGTATATTTAAAGTATGTGTATCAGAATTATGTAATCAAATGTAAGATTATATGTAGGTCCGTGACGAGGAAAACCCGAAGAACACAGCAGGTGACTAACGACCAGGTAGTAGTAATAATCTCTTTCATACCAATCGTCCTAAACTGGTTGCATTCCGTCATCCAGGGTTCTCTATTATGTCACAGAAAGCAAAATCACTGTTTTACAGGCCTACGATGCTTACAGATATAAAAAGCACATAACTAATTGTAACAAGTGTCATGAAAACAAGGGATACACTAAGACACCTGTCAGTTTAGGGGCCTATCCTGTGCCAAATCAATCCTTGAAAGAATATGCGTAGAATTATTGACAGAATTACGAGTCTGACAGAGGAAATAAACACTTCTTAGTGTTAATAGTTCCTTGACACGTTATATAGAATTAATAGCACTAAAAACAAACACCGCAATTGAGTGCGTTAGTTATAATTTTATGCGTGCTAAATCAGTAACATGGAATTCAACACATGATAATCTGACTCGGGTGGTGTAAATCAATAATAATCTCCTTAACTTGTGTGTGAACTCCTTTCCATTAAGAAAAACCAATACTATATTTTATCACCCAGAGTCAATCGGGTTGGTAGAATAAGGGATAAATAAGAAAGTGTCAATGTCTTACGAGTTACAACTCGTGATATTGGATCCAGAACTGGATTATAGCGGTTCTCACGGTTTTAAATACCTTTATCATTCATATCTCGTATCTGTAGAAATGATACCGCAAGTAGCCTTATACGTAAACCACACCGCTAAACTTTTCCACATATTCAAGCCAACCATGAATTTATAAAATATATATATATATATAAATAAATAAATAAAAATAAAAATAAAATAAATATGGATACAAGTGGAGTCATATAATACACTCCATGCAAGAAGTCGGAAGGGTTACAAATTATAATAAAAAAGGAATCACGATAAAATCAATAAGCAAAACGTAACCATAGGTTAATTAAATATCCAAATATATATGCATAAAGATTTGAACTCTAACTTAACGCTTTAGTAATGACAAATAAGCTAAAAGTTCAAACACATATCAAAACCTACTGACATATTGTCTGTCCCGGTGATTTATATTCGTAGTAAAAAAATAAATAAATAAATAAATAAATAAAATAAAATAAAATAAAAGAGATTTTAAAGTCAGGAAGTCTAGAAGTGAAAATGTATATCTATGGAATAATCCTATATGAATCTTATACAGAGCTAATAATATATATAAAATTTGTATGGAAACCCTTTTTTCATTAGTTTGAATAAGGAATATTTAAGTTAACATAATTACATTTATTACAATCATGCAGATTTCCAACATGAAACTAATATATTGTTCAATTTTGGTACTGTTTTTTTTTCAGACATTCTTCTCATGTGGGTGGAGAATTAAAACAAAAAATATCATTTGAATATACTAGTCTTATCTATTACAGCAAGTAACATAACTCTTAAGCTGGTGACGACGTCATCAGTCTAGAAGATGCCTGTCACGTCTGCCGATTCATCATTGTTCTGTTTAACCTCAATAATCTGCTTGCATAGGCTTCATCTGTGTGTGTCGTCTCGTGCTTGCAAAGCAGGTTGACTGGAGAAAGGAATGCTTAGCTCATGAACTTCACATGTGGTTCATGGGTCACGATGACATGACATATTCTTATCCGTGTGTGCAATGCAATTAGTTAAGGATTGCAATCGTTTTAAAATTATTAAACAAAATAAGCAAATAGAATTTCTATAACAACAAAATGAATTAATTTTTTCTGAACCTCATAGACATTTAGAAGTATCAAGTCATGTATATGAAAAATTTACTTGCAACATTATATAGAAATTAGTTACATAGTGGGTTCTTTCGTTGCATCTGTAGCCTATCAATAAAGTTTTTAAAATTAACCTCAGAGGATGCGCGCGAGAAAATTGAATATGAAACTTTTGTTAGGGGCACATAGGATCAGATTTCATCACAACTTAATTTCAGTTAGCATAGAGAAATACAAAATTATGATTAATATTCTCTTTGACTCTTATGTTGCCTGGCAATCTTACAAATAGCTCCGTTTTCCACTTCTTTGTCTAGTAACTTATTACCAGTAATATAGAATTTTCCTTGGGATTCGTATTGATATCTGTTTATTTTTTATAATTATGGATATTTTTACAAGTCATCATAGACCTGGATAGGTTCACTCATTGTTAATGCCATAGATAAAAAAGTTTGTACAGCTTACTCTTTTGAATTCCACAAATATCTGTGAATTCATGTGGGTTAAGTCTGGCTCTAAATGGCTTCCCCCCCACCCCCCTCTGTATTTGGATGTCGTCTGAATTTACTTTGCCCTTGTGACAAGTATAATTTCACTTGCAGGCTGATTAATGGCACCTGGTTACAGTATCCTGCAGTACGAGAGTTTCACATCGCAACTTCAAAAAATTGTTCGTCGCTGCGGACGACGGCAGTCGAGTAACAACCGCCTACAATGTGAAAGGAATTTCTTGGACTTCTTCGACCGACACCCGTATCCCGTTTTAATGCGGAATGCTCCGGCGGCTGTCGGAAATCGACTAGAAAAGGGACATACTTCCGACAATTACGACCCGAAGGATATTCAACTCTACTTTGCTGGCGAAGGACTCGTGCTGGGGGTGATTTTATTCATCGCGAACGTATTCGTGTGGCTTAGGATGCAGAGAACAAGTATGAGCGCAAAATAGAACGTTGGACCCCGCCCAGGCAAATTTTCCCCTTGTTTTAACCATATGGAATTGGCCATTTCATTTGGCTATAGGTGGTTGTCTGGAAATGTGTAATGGACGAAAAGTTGTTCGAACGCTAGTTAAATGTGTAGTAGTATAACCTCGGTCATGTATCCTATATATAAAGTATCATGTATCCTATATATAAATGATCATAAATAACAGAGTCGAAATATATCTTAGCGTGTACGCAATAGGAATCTATTATATAAATGATCATAAATAACAGAATCTAAATATATCTTTGCGTGTACGCAATGGGAATCTATTTAAAGTGCACATATATTAATCATAATTATATGAATCCATATACATATGTATAAAACACTCAGGTAGCCTATAATCAAGCTGTTACCTTTTATCTTACCAATAACTGCAGATATATAACAGTTAGCTTAAAAATCAACGAATCAATCAGCATAAACATTAATAATTTTATCAATTCATATATGAAATTTTTATCAGTTAAAATATGATTTTTATCATGTTAATCTTTGTTCTATGCGATTATCAGAATATATTAGTATTTTCTGTAGCATATGTATCTTAATGAGATGAAGTGAAAAACTGTATCAGTATATATCACGTGATCACTATTATTTACGAATATCATATACATATTATGTCTAATATTTTATTACTTGAATCTGTATTTGTGTACACCATGAATTTTTTTTACTTATAAGTACATTCTATTTATCTATATATATTCACATAGTGTCTGTCTCACACTCCTATAAGTCAAATGCAAGTCAATTTTGAGTAATATTCAGTGGTTGGTTTTGGTAGCTGACCGAGCTTTTATGTAATGATTACATAATAAAAATATGGAATGTTAGTCCATATATATAAAATACTAAAACTAAAGAGGTCAACCAGATTGCTTGCAGGAATGTGATCAGACTAGAGACGCTAAAGATGACGTATACCATAAATTATGTAGGCTAAGTTGACATGCCGTCACCTGTAGTCATTCAATTGTTTATAAGCTTTAGTCCAAGCTTCCTGCTTGAGACAAACACCGTGACCTATAGCTCAAGCGGCCTACGTGATTAGTAACTATGTCATCTGATTGTATGTTCGTATGTAACTATGTCATCTGATTGTATGTATGTTCATATGTCCGAGCTACTGTCTGCTCCTTTATGACTAGTAACCGAGATGTAGAACAAGCAGAATAGAGTTAGCTATCGTCATTAGAAGACCTGTACCTCTTTACCTAAGCTTTATCATGTAGAGAGAATAGAATTAGCCATCATCATTGGCAGAAGCGATCATGCTATCGTCATTGGAAGACCTGTACAATCCTACTTGATCTTCACTATGTAATATCAGAGAATATAAGTATTTTTATACTTCGTGTTTTCTAAGAACCTCACATCAGAAGGAAATCATCATGAGTTTAACACATCGTCGTCATAACCCCTAAAAAATGTACATATATTTAAATCTAAAACTTTAAGGATAGCTTTCGGGAATCTGTTGTTGTTGTTGTTGTTGTTATTACTAACCTATGTTTATTTATCAAAACAAAAACTAATTATCAAAAATAATGTACGTAGTCTAAGTATATAATGCACTTTTCCGGTAACATAATATTGGTATAAAACACGTGTCTTTTTTAGAGATGTTAAGAGCTTATATCAAAGCTTAGATTGACAGGTACATACCTTATTTTCTCTTGTGTTTGTTGCTTACGGGATAAAAAAAAAAAAAAAAAATATATATATAGGGTATATAAATATATATATATATATATATATATATATATATATATATATATAAATAAGGACATGAATCTCAATATGAAGAAAATACATCGCAGAAGCTGCTTAAATTTATTGGGGGGAAAATGTATCTTAAACGAGCATTTGTTGTAAGTAATTTCCCATATTTCCTATTTGACATCACGTCTTCTGAGAACCAAGTTTCTTGGTCGCTTAGGAATGTAAAGCACATGCAAATAACTTATAAAGTCTGTTAAATTTGAGTGAGTGTGTGTCTGTGTGTGTGTACGTATGTATGTATATGTGGAAGATAGGTAGCTAGATGGATAGACACATAGGTAGAGAGAGAGAGAGAGAGAGAGAGAGAGAGAGAGAGAGAGAGAGAGAGAGAGACTATCGTAATAAGAAATTACGTGCTGAAATGTATTGCATAAATGAATATGATTGTTCGTGCAAACTCCATAAATGAGCATATTCTGCAACAACACATTGCTGAAAAGGACAGTGTCTCCCAGAGGCAGCCAAACTTTAAACCAATGTCCGATTACCCTTAGGGATTTTTTTTTTTTTTTTGGGGGGGGGAAGCCGTTTTTCGCCCTGGAAAGCA
>NC_087204.1:11444813-11460249 GCF_015104395.2 Macrobrachium nipponense | reverse complement strand
TTTTTCGCCCTGGAAAGCAGGCATGCAAGGCGCATTGCCTGCCGATATACACAAGCTTGCGTTTTTCGATATGGTTTGAAAGGTCCTTGAGAAATGGGGCCGTCATTCGTTTCAAAGGTCATGCTTATCCCGTGCTGAGATCTCGCTATATTTATTCTCCTCCGTTTTTTTTTAAACTAGAGAGAAGAGAGAGAGAGAGAGAGAGAGAGAGAGAGAGAGAGAGAGAGAGAGAAAGAGAGAGAGAGAGATGGGAGATTTATATTTTATATAAATATTTATATATATATATTATATATAATATATATATATATATATATATATACATATATATTATATATATACGTATATATATATATACTATTATATATATATATATATATTATAATATAACTATATAATATATGTATATGTATATATATATATCGTAATATGTATATATATTATACATATATATATATATATATATAATATATATATATAATATATAATATTATGTATATAAATATTATATGTATATACTATATATATAGTATATTATATGATATTATATATATATGTATATATATATATAAATATATATATATATATATTATAGTAGTATTATATAGCTATATATATATTATATATATATATATAGTATATATATATACATATATATAATCGATATATCATATATTATATATCTAATTATATTATATATATACATATACTATATATACATATATATACATATATATATATATATATATAATATATATATATATAATATATATACATATACACACTAACGGGATTACTTACCATTCTTACTTTATTTCACGCCTGGATCATTACTGGGGAATTAGGTCACCGTTCCTAATGAACATTATTCTTACAGTTAATATAATAAAAAAAATAATGAGGAATATAAGAAATTAAATATCCGAGAACTTTACAGAAATTCTTCCCTGCACAATTATTAAAGTTTTCAGTCTTTTTTTTTTTTTATTATTATTATTATTCCAGCGACGAAATGGCGGGTTCTATTCTGGAGTTCTTTCCTGTATGCAAATTTCATTTCTTTAACACCCCCAATAAGAAAAAAGATCATTGGAACTGCAAATGAGACCTTTTTGAAATGGGAGTAATTTGGTATTCATGAAAGCAAGTGCTTTCCGCCAACCTCCTGACCTTTAGCGGTTGACCTGATGTCTCGTTACAGCGGTATGCTTTGATGACCCCAGTTATTTTGACGCTCATTTTGCCGGTTACCGGAAGAGCGCTCTTCCTCTTTATTACAAAATTCCCCACATTACTATCAGTATATTATTAAAAGAAAGTTTATTATTTACGGTAATCTTACAGACATGTATTTTGATACAGTAGGCAAAAGTGTCTCACGGAAAAGATGCTGCATATTTAGCCCAAAATCGTTTCTTGTTTTGTTCAGCAATCGTGTTTTATTCCTCTACTTTCAAAATGTAAATTGCTACAAAAATCTTTCCCTTTGTCAGAAACATTAACTATATAAAACGAAAGAAACCCACATTTTCAAAATATTGCGTCGAAATTCCTTTGCCAACTGAAGCCGAAAGGGTTGAGAATATCTGTCGAAAGATGAAATATAAAATCTGCGAAAGGCTGAGGGAAATAATGCATGCATGCTTTTAACAACCCCAGCTTATGAATAGATCCTGTATAGAATTCTTATTTTATTCTTACTTAACAGAAGACGGTGTGTAAACCGAACTGAGGATCATTTTAAAAGGAATCGGTGACTGATTCTCCTATACACAACTGCATTGCATCATAGATTTCCCATATACACAACTGCATATCATCGATATCGTAATATGCATACATCATCAGAGAAACGAAACGCATCGTCGGATATATATATATATATATATATATATATATAATATATATATATATATATATATATATATATATATATATATATATATAATTACAAATATCATCAGCCTAAATCTTTGGGAGGCCGGATCCCTGTTTACTCTACCGGACGATTTATTTTTTAATGCCACATCTAAAAGCCTGTTTCATTGTTTGCTATTTGTCATAAAATAACAGTAATAAAGCTGACAGTGTGACTGTTAGATCATAAAAGACGCGCAGGTTTAGTTATGTTACGTTAAGGCACTGATTTGCAAATATATATAAAAAAATTTCTTGGTCACTGAATGAAAACTGGATATAATTAAAAACAACAAACGCCAATACAACTGCACTAAAACACAAGTATTTTCTTTTACAGTTACTTAACGCAGATTGACGCAGAGTAAAATATTAAGCACAATATTAAGGAAATAAAGAAAAATAACATGAAATGAGAATTAAAAGGGGTGAGAAAAAATACGAAGCAAGCAATCAGTGGGATGGTAAAAATAAGCTATTGCGACTGGAAATCACCAGTATTTTAATGTTAGCAGAGTTGAATACCGTGTAATAATGAGGCTTCCAAATTATAACAGAAATGTTAAGGAATTCAGTCTCGTGAAGAACAAATTGTTCAAAAATCCAAAATTATATATATTTTTTACATAGAAGTATATTTTAACATATAATTGTGGATTTTTTTAACTATAACAGAAATGATAACAAAGAAGATGTTCTAAGAGGTCCACAATAATAAAAAATGTTGCGAGTTCGTGTATAATTTAAAAACCCTTTACAAAGCTTTCGAACCCTTACCTGGAGATGAACCCAAGGAAGGGTTCGAAAGCTATGTAAAGGGTTTTTAAATTATGCACGAACTCGCAACATTTTTTATTATTTTGGGCCTCTTAGAACATCATATATACTCTCACGATAGAGTGTTTTTCCCAACTAAAGAAGAATATTTTAATTCTGCTGTGAGAATATGGCTCAAGTCCCATTTCTTCTAAAAGAGCATCTATGTAAATCCATCTCATAAAAACTATGCCTACTTTTTTGATATATATATATATATATATATATATATATATATATATATATATATATATATATATATATATATATATATATACACCTTTTCAGCCTTCTTTTCTTCTCAAATTTTCCCCCACAGACTCTGTGTGAGGGTTCAAAGTGCCTTTGCTCAACTATCGATCCTTTTCAAACTTTCTTCATTTACTGAAGGCAAAGTTCTTTCATTCCAAGCAACTCGCCCTGTCGTGGTTCAAAGAGCCTTGATGAAGTATTCTGATGAAATTTCCCCATTCGCTAATTGTTTGGTTTCTTACCTCAAGGATGTATTATGGCGGTACGAGCTTTGAAACGGTAACCATGTAGCTGTAACGGTACACGATTTGAAAAGGAAAAGGTAACTATGTAGCTGTAGCGGTAGCGGTATAAGATTTGAAAATGTAATTAAGTAGCTGTAGCGCTACGCCATTTGAAAAGGAAACTATGTAGCTGTAGCGATACGAGCGTTGAAAATATAATTACGTAGCTGTAGCGGTAAGAGCTTTAATAAGATAACTATAACTATGTAGCTCTAGCGGTGCGAGCTTTGAAAAGGTAACTACGTAGCTCTATTTTCCTCACTAATGAATGTTTGCCAGAACGTCTCATTTCATCGCGCATTTCCTTAAATAAAATCACGAGCCTGTTATTTTGCATATTCCTGAACCCTGGCCTCTCTTGAAAACACTTCAGGTTAGATGTGAAGAGCAGCACAGGTCTACTCTAAAGTATGATTCAGATAATACATTGATAATTGATTCATGAATGTTTCGTCTTAGAAGTCTCGTATACGTTGTGTATACGCGAGACTGTATACAACTCATGGGTTATTCTCAAGGCGACCAAACAGCATCAGGTGGTCAGTGCAAAACAATTCACATTTAACGGATATCGACTGCACTGTCAGGCGCCTAAATGTTTCTCATTTGCTTAACAATTGCACTGAACTATCGAGATGACCAAAGCATGAACTAAATGAATCCTTATGAATTATATATTAGTTATATTGCCTTGGTATCCGTAATCTCGGGATAAGCACCAGATTTTATTGTCAATTTCATTCATAATGAAAATTAAGGGAAAACAATTTTAAGTGATAAAACATTGAAATCGTCTTTAAGAATGTATAAGCGTGAAGTATGTATAATAGAACTAAAAAGAAAATTCACCAATTAACCAACAAGATAAAAAAAGATATATTGCAACATCATTGAAAGAGTAACAATAATTACTGCTTGAGAAGTGATAGACAGTGCAATTGAGAGTATCGTAACTGTACATGTGCATCCAGTGGAAAATTGTTGACATAAATGAAAAACAAGATACACTCCTCAGAATGTATCTATAAGCTAATCTTCAAAGACTTTCGTAATTTTTGTTAGTATTAAGTCTAAAAGGGAAGGACTGAAGTAAAGTTTACGACAGGGAATTGATATAACGATAAAACATTATGCTATCTCTGACGAAAGAGTGGAGATTACTTCTTGCACAATTTGATTGCCAGAGGTATCTAAGAAAAGAAATGCATTGATGTGTCCTGATAAGAACAATTGTATTCTGGATTACAGTATTTTTTTATATAAACTCAATTGCTGTGAAAGACGATGGAAAATTCATGAACAGGATGGTAATTATTGAGTAAATTTAATTGCAAATCAGTTGTATTTAATACCACCCATAAATAATAAGGCAACGGCAAAATAAGATTGTGTCCCGTAAAACTTCATTCTTCCATTAAAGATTATGTAAAAGATACCTCAACGAAGTAAGTGTATTTTTCTTTTTTTCCTATAGTGGACGTATATCTTCGCAAGATAAGGAGGATGGCATAACGATGAAATGCATGGGACGATATTTCAAAGAGTACATGTGGTGCCAAAGTAATTTGTAATTAAAATTATCTAATAAAAAGTTCTTGAATTTCCTGTTATTAAGTTGTTATTATTTTTAATCTGCCATTTGTAGCTCAGAAGGAAAACCTACGTAGTACCGATTGTGATACAACGAACATCTAAACGATATTAGGGAATTTCGAATTAACTTAATTAGTTCGAAGTCTCTTTGTTTTTCTCCCGTATTTGCTTAATTAATTGTGAGACAGGATGCTACAGTGATATCTTTATTAGTTGCATTTTAATTGGCTAGTAATGAGACACAAACATATTTGTGTGACTGGTTTTCATTAGGTGGCAAGTAGTCTTCATGAGGGTAATCGCTCTCTCTCTCTCTCTCTCTCTCTCTCTCTCTCTCTCTCTCTCTCTCTCTCTCTCTCTCTCTCTCTGTGTCAAAAGGAAACCAAACATAATATGCCATCCATATTTTACATTCATTCCCCAAGGAACCAAGAATAAATACAAAGAGAAACACTGTTCTTTCGAGCTGTTTGTTTTCAAGATCTATCAGACAAAAGGATTCAGGAATTGTGGGCGAATTGTGACTTGTGGGCGAATTCGGAATTGTGGGCAATTCAGACTTGTAGACGAATTCGAAATTGTTAGCGAATTCTGACTTGTGGGCGAATTCTGGCTTGTGGGCTAATTCGCAATTGTGGCCGTGGAACTTTTTTTGTACTATCGTCAGTCAAAAATGTCAGCAATAAAGAGAGAGAGAGAGAGAGAGAGAGAGAGAGAGAGAGAGAGAGAGGAGAGGAGTCAAAATGAAACAACGTAGAATCAGCGATGTCGTCTCTTTGTTTCATAATAAGAATTAATTTCAAGTCGAAGAAGAAATTTATTTGACCAAACCAAGCGCACTGGAATAACTAGAGGCTTCGAGAGCAATTCGGAATAAACAGAGGCTTCAAGAGGAATTCGGAATAAACAGAGACTTCGAGAGCAATTCGATATAATCAGAGGCTTCGAGAGCAATTCGGAATAACCAGAGGCTTCAAGAACAATTCGGAGTAAGCAGAGGATCCAAGAGCAATTCGGTAATAACCAGTGGCTTTGATAGCAATTCGGTATGACCAGAGGCTTACCTTACAGACCTTACATCTTGTTCGGGTTGCCCCAGGTCCCTCAGTGTGAGGCACCTCTAATGTCTACCAGAGAGTTGCTAGTACATCTTCCGGTATATTTTGCATCTTCCAATCTTGGATGGTCTGGGATGCAGTTTAGATATTTGTCGAACTTATTCTTAAACACATCTACGCTCACTCCTGTTATATTCCTCAGATGAGCTGGCAACGCATGGAATAGAAGCTGCATTATCGATGCTGGTGCGTAGTGGATTAATGTCCTGTGTGCTTTCCTTATTTTTCCTGGTATAGTTTTGGGCACTATTAATCTACCTCTGCTTGCTCTTTCTGATATTTTTAGCTTCATGATGTTTTCGGCTATTCCTTCTATCTGTTTCCATGCCTGAATTATCATGTAGCGTTCTCTTCTCCTTTCTAGACTATATAATTTTAAGGATTGTAGTCTTTCCCAGTAGTCAAGGTCCTTAACTTCTTCTATTCTAGCTGTAAAGGACCTTTGTACACTATATATTTGTGCAATATCCTTTTGATAGTGTGGGTACCATATCATATTGCAATATTCAAGTGGACTACGAACATATGTTTTATAAAGCATAATCATGTGTTCAGCTTTTCTTGTTTTGAAGTGCCGTAACAACATTCCCATTTTTGCTTTACATTTTGCCAATAGAATTGCTATTTGATCGTTGCATAACATGTTCCTATTCATCATCACACCAAGGTCTTTAACTGCTTCCTTATTTGTGATTGTCTCATTATTAGGTCCCCTGTATGCATATAGCTTTCCTTCTCTGTCTCCATAGTTTATTGATTCAAATTTATTAGAGTTAAATACCATCCTATTTACCTCTGCCCAATCATATACTTTGTTAAGGTCTCTTTGTAGCGCGTTCCTATCTTCATCACAAGTAATTTCTCTACTTATTCAGGAGCAATTCGGAATAACCAGAGGCTTCGAGAGAAATTCGGAATAACCCATGCAGGAGTCCTCAGAGAGTCCACATAACTATGATTCCTGTCAAGTATAACCAAGGAAGCAAGCGTCAACAGAGATATTCGGTGACCTTGGTATTTGCATACTGAGTTTGCTCCCCCCCCCAAACCTAGGCAACCGTGTTTTGATAATGATAATTTAGTCATCATTATCTGCAATTATCCTCAACCTCATACTACAAGGCAATTTGGGCCACTTACGCTTCAGATGTCGCAAATGGGCGTTAATCATCTATGCTTGGGCGGTTTTGACCTCCTGTGCTGCAGACGAAAGTATAAAAAGACCTACATTATTTCATTGGGTGAGGTGAACTTTAATTGTCTGAAAGTGTTGTTATTAGTGTATGAAGCCTGTTGGGATTTAGTAGCAATTTTAAAGAGTGGCAAATATTTATTTGCTTTCTCTCTCTGTCTCTCTCTCTCTCTCTCTCTCTCTCAGCATATATATATATATATATATATATATATATATATATATATATATATATATATATATATATATATATATATATATATATATATATATATATATATATATAACATCAAGAAGCGTTAGGTTAATGAAAAACTACTTCAGCAATTTTTATGGCACCAAATTACGAAAGCTGAAACCTCTGAAATAAACGCAGTTCCTGAACATTAGAATCATTTTCGCGAAACTAATCAAAACACCAGCGGTAATAGAGTGGAAATTTATTTCCTCTCATAAATCTGTAGTGACAAATGAACTGGGAAATTATTATCGGGTGATTTCCATTCAAGGAGGGAATATTTTATAACAATTTTGCCTGAAATGATGTTACTAATAGTAATGAAATCAGATAAAGAAAGATTCTACTAAAATTGCACTAATAACTATAAGAAAATGCTCACGAAGACCAATATACGTTAATAAAGGATGGGTAAGGATCATATCTGCATGTAAGTTATCAACTTAAAGGTTATTTATAAAAAAAGCACGAAAGTATACATGCGTAGGGCGCGGGTATTAGAGTATCAATTACTGTTCTATTACAAATTCTATTTAGGTCTTTGTGATGTGGAGGTTCATCTTGCAAGATAAATTTTGATTATCAACGGGTGTCATTTATCCCAGATAACTGTTTGATGCAAATATAATTGAGTTTAAAAGTAAATTAGTTTCGAATAAATGTGTTTTTGTAAATTCAAAGAAAACTTTCTTGGAAACATGACAAAGCCAAGAGAAATATGTGTATCATTAAGTAATATCATGAAATTTCCCGTTCTCAGTTAAAGACACCAATATGTCTTCCTAATAATCGAACTAGACAGCTTACGCCGGAGAGGTTCTCTCCTCAGGAGTTTTGTAACCTTGTTAGGACGATAAGTCAAGAATACTTTGGTGAAAGGCTTGAAAAATGACATCAATTGGCAAAGAGAGAGAGAGAGAGAGAGAGAGAGAGAGAGAGAGAGAGAGAGAGAGTACTCAAAACCTTTGAAACACGTCATCTTGTTGCGCATTCCATGAAATGCCGACAGTGTCATTTCTGTCCGTTGCTACTGTGAATCATCGGAATCCGTTATATATATATATATATATATATATATATATATATAGATATATATATATATATATATATATATGTATATATATATATATAAATATATATATTGTACAATAATTATATATTATATATATATATATATATATATATATATATATATATATATATATATATATATATATATGCCGTTCGACCGTCTGCTCTCATAATTCACAAGATTTGACTTTTCCTTTGAATGTGTTTGGTCAATTTCATTCTCAGGTGTTTCACTTATATAGATTTTTTTATTACTATGATTCTCATCTGTTTCATGGTGCATAGGTTTCCCAAGTAGTTCTGGATATAGCGCTGCCTGTTAGGGGTTTGATTAAATTTACAGATACTGTCTTTAAAGACATGGAGAAAAATATACGTTACGAAAAAAATTTAAAATTACTGTAGTATAGGTATGAATTTATTTAAAAAGCCATCGAGATTTAACGTAAAAGGGAAGAGTGATATAGGTAGCTGGAGAAAATTAATGATATTTTATATAAAGAAGACGAACCAACTAATTGTTCTTTTTCCATAAGAAAAATGAATTTAATATTTTGATCAGAAAAAATATTTGCGAGAGAATGAATTTTCACGGTTGCAAGAACTGGTTTTAGAAGACCTTCAGTTAACACAATTACAGAAATGTTAGTTTTATTTATTTATTTATTTGAATATCCTGCTCGACAGTTCTCCCATCAACAATAGATGCAATTCATTTGTATATACTTTCCCTCAAATTTCAGTTAAAAACTAAGAAAAAAAAATCCTATGCTGTGCCGAAGCAATGTAGGTCAGTGGTGTTGAAAATCTATGAGGACAGAACTGGGGGACTGACTGACCGTCCTGCAAAGCATATATTGATTTTTCTGTTTTTGTCATGGTGCAATTTTCTCTTTGAAAATGGTTTTCGTTTCCATATACAGTCCCTGTTATTTTCCGGTGATGGCGTCGGGTATAGAAACAGATGGGGCAGTGAAGGGAAAATTTTTTTTCTTGTCAATTTTTCTTTTTTTTTTTTAAATCTACGTTTGTTCATGTTGAACATCGCAAATAGGATTTTATGAAAATAACCAATTAGAAGAGATCATTTATTGTGTGACTCTCTCTCTCTCACACTTCACAAAAAGGATTTAATGAAAATAATCAATTGGATGAGACATTTTTGTAACTCTCTCTCTCTCTCTCCCTCACACACACAAAAAATAAGATTTTATGAAAATAACCAATTGGATGAGATCATTAATTTTGTATCTCTCTCTCTCTCTCTCTCTCTCTCTCTCTCTCTCTCTCTCTCTCACACACACACCACACACACATATCACAAATAAGATCTTATAAAAATAACCAATTGGATGAGATAATTAATTTTGTAATTCTCTCTCTCTTCTCTCTCTCTCTCTCTCTCTCTCTCTCTCACACACACACACACACACACACAAAACATGTGCATGAGGTTAGCAACTTAATTATAAAAGAAAAATGCTCTTGCATATTATTTTGGATATCGTTCATCATAAAGTTCGATGTAACGACCAATCTTTTCACCTTTTTTTCTGTTAAACAATTACTCTTTCGTTTCATTCCCTGAAAAAAAAAACTGCAGCTGTTCAAATTACTCCCACTCACACCATAGCCGAATGGAACTCAGTAAAACAAAATAGAATACTAAATGTTATTTTATAAGTTGTATTTTTATACATAATTTACATAATTATCAGATAAAGCCATAAACGTTGTAAAAATAAAACACGAAGATTTTTCGCCCTAATATAACTCACAACATTAAAACAAGATAAAATTCTAAACGTTGTTATATCCGTTGTATTTTTATATTTACATTTTACATAATTTTCAAATCAAACAATAAACGTTTCTAAAATTAAAACACGTAGATTTTTCGCTTTTATCGAATTCACAACATTAAAACAAGATGAAATTGTATGTTGTTATATCCGTTGTATTTTGTATATTTACATTTTACATAATTTTCAAATCAAACAATAAACGTTTGTAAAATTAGAGCACGAAGTCAATTCGTTTAGAGAGTCACTTGCACCACCAGTCTTTCTCTGTTAAACGTTTGAGTTGGAGAAAAAGACAATGATGTCATTTATTTCTTTAAGTACTTTTAAAGATGAGAGAGAGAGAAGAGAGAGAGAAGAGAGAGAGAGAGCCTGACCATGCTACTCTGCTATTGTACAGCTTTATGAATAATATGCATAAAAAGAAACTGGTAGTAGATTACCTTCCCTGATCTCCTCAGGTTCTTGAAACTTTTATAATTCACTGTTCAACGCCTCAGTGGCGTGATCGGTATGGTCTTGACCTGTCACCTCGGTGGCCGCGAATTCGATTCTCGGGCATTCCATTGAGGTTTTAGAGATGTGTATTTCTGGTGACTGAAGTTCACTCTCGACGCGGTTCGGAAGTCACGTGAAGCCGTTGGTCCTGTTGCTGAATAACCACTGGTCCATGCAACGTAAAAACACCATACAAACAACCACTGTTCCAGGAGTTATCGAAAATAGATCGACGAATCATCGAAATTTGATATTCCGTAGCTTATATGAGCGATGGAAGACCTATAAGTCTCTCTCCGCGGGGGAAAAATCAATAAACCCTGATTTCCTGTTATTGAGTAATACCTTTCATTAGTCAGTAATAGCTTCACAATTCAGCCGATACTCCGATTGGAAATAGATGCTGATTGATATTGCCTTCTTCTGGGATTAATTTTTGCTCTCTTGTCGTTGTTGATATTTACTTCCATTAATGGAAACTGTTGTCCCCAATTAATCAAAACTGTTGTCCCAATTAATCCCCGTTACTGACTCAAATTGCAAATTACCCTTTTTTATTCCCGTGTTAGAAAGAAGTATTAATTTTCGTCCCTACATTGCTGCATCGGTAACCGCCGTGACTCGCTCATAATGAAATGAATGAAACATTGAAATTAATAACTTGTAAGATACAAGACACTTCTTCCCCGTTAAACATAAGGTTTTGACAGTGGTTGGACGGATAAAGGCCAAAATCATCTCATGCTCTAATCAACTTCAAAATAGAGACACTGGGTATGAGTTTGTGCCTGAAACGGTAACTGTATATAGATTATGTTTTAGTTTCAGTCCTCGAGACGTCTCTTCGTAATAGAAAACCTGACGTGATGCGTGATTCATTTGACGATGGTGGTTTATTTTCTTCGACATTCGTGTGATCATAGACGTACTGGTGGGTGTTCTTTTTATTTTTAGGATGAATTATTATTATATATAATAATAATATATATATATATATATATATATATATATATATATATATATATATATATTATATATATATATATATATATATATATATATATATATATATATATATTATATATATATATATATATATATATATATATATATATATATCAGTATTAATGAAGAGGCTTGTGTGCAGGTTTATCTTCTAAAAGACATAAAAGAAATCTCACAGTATTCAAATACAGTAAACGGTTTGATATAATAGAATCCTCTCTGAGTACGTAAACATCATATATACTATATAAGTAACGGGAAAAATATATTTTATTTTCATATGATGTTGAATATGCATGACAACAAAATACTTTGAAAGATGTCTTAGTGCCACAGGGTATTTTGCAAATGAGTAAGCAGGTTACATAAAGTGATAAAATTTTATTTTTATTGCGTCGTTGTTATGCTAAATTATATAGGTAAAGTAAGTTAAAAAAGAAATATAATGGATATCAAACGTATTATCCAACTAAACTTTTTATATAATGCTTGTGTTAAAAAAATATTGCATAAGGAATACGCTACATACTTGAAAGGGTTGCTTTTAAAACATGAAAATAATTCCACAGTATGATGATGCTCTCATGTTTGTCAGTAAATGCAGTAAAGCTCTGTAAACGGATTATATTGCTAATTGAATGGACAATGGCTTACTTCATTTGCAGGCTTTTGCAACTTTAAAATGTTTACAACGTGGCTGCATTTTACAGAAAGATTAAGGAACAACTCTTGGAAATGTTTTAGCACAATGAGATTTTATGTGAAGGCAGACTTCCTAAAAAGGGTACACTCGTTATTGAAGGATTTTGATGAGTTTAGAATTTATAATACCTTCATTCAGAGATGAAAAAGAATGAATGTTCGTGAAGAGGGTTATTCCGAAAATGGATGGGTAGAGAAAGGGGGTGTGGGGGGATTGAGGTAGGCCGCAGACGAAAAGAAAGCATTTGGAAGAAGAGGACATGGACAGCTGTAGTAGCTTTGATAAAAGCATCAGAAACGCTTGAAATCGTGTCAGTATCAGTAATTAATAGCTTCGGAAGATATCTCATAAGTGTCGCATGAAATTTATAGTGCAAATTTTGCTCTCTCTCTCTCTCTCTCTCTCTCTCTCTCTCTCTCTCTCTCTCTCTCTCTCTCTCTCTCTTTCTGTTATTCATAAAAGTCGTCTGATAAATAGGAACCAAATGCAATGCCTCGGCCAACAGTCACTTCCAGTCTTGTTCGATTTTCGTGCAGGGGTCATTTATTTAATGAGAGAGAGAGAGAGAGAGAGAGAGAGCAAAATTTGCGTCATGTTCTCAGAAAATAAAATGGATGTACGTTTTCACGTTCATTAGCATTTGATATAAACCTTTAATTTTAAAGTAATTTCAAATTCATTACGAGTTTTGTTTCGTTTAGTTAATTACGAATTATGAATATGAATCTATTTTCGTGGGTACCTTATCCCCTCTCTTTCCAAAAATTTCTACCCCTGGCTCACTTTAATCAAGACCATGATGAGTTTTAATTATGTAAGCAAGTGTGTTCCCCCATGTTTTTTTATTAACCAAGGTAAATTATTTTTTAATGAGGTCGGCAAGAGGAAATAATTTCATGTACAGTTAAATCAACGATATGAATTTTGTAAAGGAAAAAATTAAACATTTAAAAAAAAGATTGAAGTAAAATAAAAATAATTATCATTATTATAAACACTGTCTTTTTTACTTCTTCAGCAACTGTGTGGATATTGTCGATTTATCATCTTATATCATGTTATCTCATGTGTCTAGATTGTGTACGGTATTTTTATACCTTTTATATGTATTATTATTATTATTATTATTATTATTATTATTATTATTATTATTATTATTATTATTATTATTATTATATTTAAAGAGATTCATGTTCCTTCATCGGCGTCCTATTTGCACCAGTTAAATGATTTTCCACTAAAATCTATGATTTTCATGTATCAGTCTACATATTTAGTTTCTGGATAGTACTGGATAAAATAGTTAATATTTAGGACCTTTTTTGTCTCGAACACGTTTCTCTAAATCGCCAGGATAAAAAACTGATAAATATGCTCAGGAATTGTTTATGGTAATAATCATGCAAATATTGTTATTTCATCCTCTGTCGTTGTGGCACCTGTAAAACAAATGGTTCATATATATAAATTTCATGTTCTTGAGAAACGTTATCACCATGATATGTTATTTTTGGCTGGTTCCATTCAAATTTTGTTTAACCATCATAGGCCCTTTGCAGCCTTAAAAGTGATTGCATTAGATAGCCAGGCATTTAGGTGTTACAGCGCCTGAAAATCAAAGCGATGAATGGGGAAATGTTCACTATATGTCAAGACTGAATAAAGTCGATAATTATTAAATACGATAATGAAGAAAGTCGATGTCTAGCTAGTATGTAGGACATTTATCAAAAAGTGGACAGAGGATGCAAAAGTTTGAATGAGTGGACCCAAAGGAAAAAGTGTCCTGAACGGTCTTTCCCTCCCCTGCGTCTCCATGTTTGTTTATTAGTTCCAAGTCGCAACTTTCGGATCTTGCAGCTGTCTCCTCCTAGTTTTCTGCTCCTCGATGGGGAACTTGTTTTATGAAGTGCTGGAACTCCATGTCAGACAAAATTATCTTCAGGACGCGATAGGGTGAAGGTGGTACCTAATGGAGAAAAAGTCTCGTGGGGAGAGGGGCGTCTGTCAAGTGGGTAAGTTGGCCGCTTTTAAAGGAACCATAGGGAGAGAGATGACGTTTTTGGGAACGGTGGAGGAATTGTGGGTAACATTTGAAAGGGTTGTGGAATATTTGTTATCCATCTTGTTTTAACATTCCTGTCCTTGTTTATATAGTAATAACAAAAAGTTTTTGTTGGACGGACCTTTGAATAATCTGTTTTCCCTTCCTGTCTTGCCTTTTTTATATAATAAGCAACAAAAGTTGGGTTGTGGACATTTGTATCATCTGTTTTTCCATTCTGTGGTCTTTCCTTTTATTTATGTAATTAAAAAAAATATGGACGTTTAAAGCAAAGCTAGTTCCTTTTTCATAAAATTGAAGTTTTAAAACTTCCGTGGATATTCACGTTACTTTTAAAAATACACAGTTTCTTATTTCTTGAGTAACCTTTTGTCCCTATTTTTTGAAACGCTAAGCTTTATAAAAAGCCTATAAAACAAAAGAAAGCAGGACATTTTTTTACCCCCCCCCCCCCCCAAAAAGCCCATAAACAAAAGAAAACGGTAACATTTACACAAAGCCTATAAAACAAAAGAAAGAGGAACAGTTTTAACTAAAGAAAACAAAAAAAAATCGTATTCATATTTTCCTATAAATTGATAGCCCAAAAATTAAAAATATCAGTTTTTCGCTTGAATTTTATGTTTTAAATCAAATCCTTGAAGCTATGTGTAAATTCATACTAGGTTATAAGGTACATAAAAATAATTATTATTAGCGCCAACAGAGTTTATTTATGGAACGTAAGGGGACATTAATTATTCTGTGTTTATTTTCCTTAGAAAATCCAAGAAAAAATAAACAAAGAATAATCTTGCCCTTTGTGTTCATAAATAGAAACTCTATTGTGTTAAAACTTCTATATTATTTATGCATCTTATAATGAGTATATTTTACACAGAG
>NC_087204.1:11434416-11444313 GCF_015104395.2 Macrobrachium nipponense | reverse complement strand
GGTTTAGGAATACGAGGTGTAACAATCACCACATTCATTTTCCGTAACCCTACTCTGCACAATTATTCTAAAATAATGTTTAAAACAACGTATTCCAATTTTACAGATTTTAAATTATCTCGTCATTTTCATTATTTCTCAGACAGATGGTCCTGAGTCCATTAACATGAAGCAACACTGAATAAAAATATTTAATTCCTTTACTGTGGTCGTTTTTTTACTTAAATAACCAAATCCTCCGTTACCAAAAGATGCACTCTCTCATAAATTCGGACTTTTGGTGTATTGAGGTTTGAACGACGTTTTATGTACTCCATATAACTTATCCATTGTAATGAAGTCACACGGTCAATATACCCGTACAAAACCTCTCGAAATTAAAGTAAATGTTTTTGAATGCGGAGGTTTTCACTATCCAATGACAATAAATAAATACACAAGAAACTTATTTTAAAAAGGTTGACAGTAAAGGTCATGTTTCTGAATAATGCAACATTGTCCGGCCAATTTCTGAGAGAGAGAGAGAGACCTTACAGACCTTACAGACCTTACATCTTGTTCGGGTTGCCCCAGTCCCTCAGTGTGAGCACCTCTAATGTCTACCAGAGAGTTGCTAGTACATCTTCCGGTATATTTTGCATCTTCAATCTTGGATGGTCTGGGATGCAGTTTAGATATTTGTCGAGCTTATTCTTAAACACATTTTTCACGCTCACTCCTGATATTCCTCAGATGAGCTGGCAACGCATTGAATAGACGCTGCATTATCGATGCTGGTGCGTAGTGGATTAATGTCCTGTGTGCTTTTCCTTATTCTTTCCTGGTATAGTTTGGGCACTATTAATCTACCTCTGCTTGCTCTTTCTGATATTTTTAGTTCCATGATATTTTCTGCTATTCCCTTCTATCTGTTTCCATGCCTGAATTATCATGTAGCGTTCTCTCCTTTCCTACTAGACTAATATAATTTTAAGAATTGTAGTCTTTCCCAGTAGTCTAGGTCCTTAACTTCTTCTATTCTAGCTGTAAAGGACCTTTGTACACTCTCTATTTGTGCAATATCCTTTTGATAGTGTGGGTACCATATCATATTGCAATATTCAAGTGGACTACGAACATATGTTTTATAAAGCATAATCATGTGTTCAGCTTTTCTTGTTTGAAGTGCCGTAACAACATTCCATTTTTGCTTTACATTTTGCCAACAGAGTTGCTATTTGATCATTGCATAACATGTTCCTATTCATCATCACACCAAGGTCTTTAACTGCTTCCTTATTTGTGATGGTTCTCATTATTAGGTCCCTTATATGCATATAGCTTTCTTTCTCTGTCTCCATAATTTATTGATTCAAATTTATCAGAGTTAAATACCATCCTATTACCTCTGCCCAATCATATACTTTGTTAAGGTCTCTTTGTAGAGCGTTCCTATCTTCATCACAATAATTTCTCTACTTATTCTTGTGTCATCTGCGAAACTACTCACTACCGAATCCTTAACATTATTGTCTATGTCTTCAATCATAATAACAAACAGTATTGCAGCTAACACCGTACCTTGCGGCACACCGATATTACCTTGGCTTCATCCGATTTCTCGTCGTTTGCAATAACTATCTGTTTTCTGTTGTGTAAAAATTCTTTTAACCATCTTCCTACTTTATCCACGATATTGTGTTTTCTAATTTTCTTCGCTAATATATTATGGTCTACTTTATCAAAAGCTTTTGCAAAGTCTAAATAAACCACATCTGTTTCATTTCCGCTTTTCATATTTTTGAATATGTTCTCACGGTGGACTAACAGTTGGGTTTGTGTACTTTTTCCGGTACGAAACCATGTTGTCCTTTATTAAACAAATTATTTTTTATTAAATGTTTCATAATATTTTTCTTCATTACCCTTTCATACACTTTCATAATATGTGATGTTAGACTCACAGGCCTATAATTACTTGCCTCTAGTCTTGATCCACTTTTGAAAGTAGGGGTAATATATGCTAATTTGTGCTCATCATATATCTTGCCTGTATCTACACTTTGTCTTAATAATATTGCAAGTGGCTTTGCGATAGAATGAACTACTTTCTTTAACAAAATAGCAGGAATTCCATCAGGCCCTGCAGCAGCTCCATTTTTAATTTCATTAATAGCCTGCACAATATCAGCTTCATTAATATCTATGTCGGCTAAATATTCACTATTTTCATCCCTTACTTCTATATCATTATCTTCATTTATCTATTCTAGGGGTGAATTCTCTCTTATATCGTTCTGCCATATGTTGCAGATTTCCTTTTTTTCATTCGTTTAATCTCCCTTCAATTCTCAGAGGGCCTATTTCTATTCTTCTTTTATTCATCTTCTTCGCATATGAGTATAATAGTTTGGGGTTTTGCTGATATTTAATAGGGTTTTTTCTTCAAAGTCCCCGTTGTTTTTCATTTTCTTTTGATTGTATAATCTTTTGTTCTGCATTTTCTATCTTACTTTTAGTTCTATAACTTTCCATGCATTTTTTTCTTTTGCAAGACCTTTTTTCCACTTTCTGATTTTCTGGAACAAGATCCTTCTGTCTCTTGGTATGCAATGAATGTGTTTACTTTTCTTCTTCGGTATATATTTTTCCACTATTTCTCCAATAAATTTTATATAATATCTCCGTATTTACCCTTATGTCATCACTTACGAAAATGTTATCCCAATCTTTGTTTAATTCTTCATTAATTTCTGACCATTTTATATTTTTACTGTAGAAGTTGTATTTTCCATATCCTTCCCACTTTTTCATTTCTTGCTTATCTCTATTTTCACTTGCTTTGGAATGAACTGTTAATTCTATGACATTATGGTCTGAATACTCGCATTATAAACTATTATTTCTTTAACATAATTCATCTCGTTCACAAATACTAGGTCTAAAGTATTTTCCTTTCTTGTTGGCAGGTGATTTATTTGTTGAATGTTGTATTCTAGTAGCATATCTAATAGCTTTTCAAATTGCCTCTTATCTTCTGCACTACTATTACTCTCTTTTTTATATGTATAAGTACAACCACAATCTCCTATTCGTTCTTTCCATTCTACGAAAGGAAAGTTGAGTCACCAGATAGGAGAATAGTCCAGTCCTTGTGATTTCTACATATATCATCCAATTTTTTCAATTATTAAGTCAAACTCTTTAGTATTAGGAGGTCTATATATTACTATGTTCATCAATTTTTTCAGATTCAAATTCTACCGCTATTAGTTCACATTCTGAGTTACTATATTTCTCATATATTTTTCCTTGTTTTTTGTCTTTCCCATATATTGCGGTTCCCCCTTGATTCCTATTTTTTTCTATCTGATCTATAAGTTTTGGAACCCTTTTATTTGATCATCATTCCCAGTCTCTTGGGAATACCAGGTTTCACTTATATTCATTATATCTATTTTCTTTTCATTTTGGGTTAGTTCTTCTAAGTACTCTATTTTTCTTTTTGAGTTACTCGTAACTAACCCTGCGCATTCATCACTATGATGGTTTGCGTGTTTTCTCCTTCATTTAATACTGGTAGTAATAAGGATTTTCCATGTCCTCTTTCCTGTTCTGGTATGTTGTTCTTTTTTTCATTTCCAGAAATTCTGACATTAAAAAATCCAACTTTTCCATAATATTTGATCTTCCTTCATCATAATTATTAATTTTGTGTCTGAATCTGCAATTTTCTCCGTTTCTGCAATATCCTCTTGCATTTTTAGAAAGAAATAAAACAGTTATTATCTCTTGAGTAGAATTTCGGAGCTGATGCTTTGAAATTTTTTGCTGACACCTCTGCATATCTCATTGGTGGTTTGCTTTTCTCTTTTACCTGATATTCTTGATTTCTCTCTTTATTTGTTTCTTTCTTATTTTGGATTTTATTACTTGGTTGGTTATTTATTTGATTATGATTCATGGCTACAGGGTGCATATATTTGCATTTTTTTGTGTCGAACTTACATCCTTTTCCTTCTTTTAGGTTTTTACATATTTTTGGATGCAGATCTCTGCAATCATCCCATATCCATCTAAGTATGCATTTACCATATATTTCATAGTTTTGACATATCTTAGGATGTTTGTAGTAACATCTTTCTCCAAATCTGCAATTCCCTCTTTTCAAAAGGTTGCAGATTTTGGTCTTTCTTGTCTATTTTTTCCTCTTTCCCGTCATTGTATAGATCTGGGTAGAGCCTCTTCGGGATTTGCTTTTCTGTTGTCATATCGTAATTTATTTCTTCGTAGGTATGCTGCTTTATTGCCTCATATGTAGTATCAATGAGTATCTCTGCATCCATACTTTTATCTTGTTCGTTTGTTTTCCTTATTTTTTTCTGTCATTTCATTTTTGTTTACTTCTCTTCCGTTTTCCTCTTCTTCTTTTTCTTCTTCTTCTTTTCCACTTCCTCTTCTTCATCCTCAACTATTTGTACATTCAATCTTGATTTAATAACATTGTCTATCCATGATAGACATGTTGAACAAAAAATTCTTGTATCTTTTCTCAAATCTTGTATTACCTCAGCACACTGTGGATGGGTCGGAATGTTGCATGCAGCACATTTTCTGATTAGGTTTTGTGGATTGACTATGCTATACCAAACTTACACAGTTTGCATGCTTTTGGCATTCTTTTTCCTAATGCATCAATTAGGATATTCACAAGATTCACCTTATTCATTTTCTTTGTCGGAATATGTTGGTTTATGTATATTTTCTTTATGAGTCTCTTGACCACTTGGATTTTATTTGGAACTTCTTCAATTATTTTTAAGATGTTTTCATTAGATTTGTTCCAGTTTGAAGGATTATATCCTTCTAATATATCTATGAATGCTTTTGTATCTTTTTGGTTAGGACTGTTGCTGATTTCATAGATGAGAAATGCCAGTTCCCTTCCTGCTACCTCATCGTATTGCGAATTTGCTAAACACGCCAAATTACGCCACCTCTTCCCGCAGTTGGAACTTACTGCCATCTTGTTCTGATTTATAGTATTACACTTGATAAAACTAACTTAGAAGACGCTTTATCCTACTATTTTCACACTAATCTTATCACCGATAGTTCACGAACACTTCTAGATATTTCTCAAATTCTAGTCGTATGTTAAACTTGTGATATCTGTTTGATTATTGTGACTTCACGCGGGTACGTCTCACCAAGCAAGATGGCTACTACGAGAGAGAGAGAGAGAGAGAGAGAGAGAGAGAGAGAGAGAGAGAGAGAGAGAGAGAGATAACTTTATAATAATGAGCAAATAACATGATATTAAGGAATAATTTCCTGTTCATGATAAATTACAAAAATTCTGCAAATTACCATCTGCCATACATCGGAACCACATTTCTGTAATTGTGTTTTATTACAGAAAAGGAAAAAGATAAGGTCATCTTATACTTATACAACCGACCTTTCCAAAGTCTGCAAAGCAGAGAGGAAATAAAACTTTATTCATATGGAAGCAGGGGTCCTGCCTCTCTATTGTAGAGATGCATTTCTTTCCTTTGCACCATTCTGTAATCAAGTATGTCGCAAAATGGCATAATTAGGGCATAATTAAAATGAAAACGCTTCTCCTGGGAGTTAATTTGCAGATATAATCTATCAGAGACGCAGTTTTCCGGTCTTCGACGAGACATTGCCTCATCACATAGGTAATCATTTAGGAAATGAAATGTAAACTGCAGAAAATTTAAGCTATGAAAAAATTCACCATTCGTTAACGAGTTTTTTTTTTTTCTCTCTCTCTCTCAATTTAAAACGTCATGAAATGAGTAACACCTGTGATCAGCCTTCCAGCCAGGAATTCCTGGCAGATATATGATCACGTAGGTGGCCAAACTTGATACCTGCTGACGTCATGAAATCCTAAGTTGGAGTCAGGAGGGTGGGGGGCAGTTAGAAGCCATGCAAGTAAGAGACATTGCTTGCTTGGTGCCTCGCTTCTATCGTAACTTTATAATAACAAATATGTTTAAAAGCATCAATACCAGGTACACGCTTGGATATTCCAATATAAGCTTCAATCCATTAAAATAAGCTACTACTATCTATCTATATTCCTATGGGTTTTTAAATTCGAAAAAAAGGTAAGAATTGCATCACGTCACTCAATAAACTTTAATGAAATATTTACAGCATTAAGGATGTTGATATAGAGGGAACAACAATACGCTTACCTAACACGGGTCCAACTGCCCCTCCCACCCCCTTAGGAAAAATTAAATAAAGGATTTTTTGTTAATTTCGAAAAAAGGTTAATTAATAAATCACGTCACTCAACAGGGAACTTTATTTAAATATTTACACCATTAAGGCCGTTGATACTAGAGGGAACAACTATACCCTTACCTAACACGGGGTCCAACTGCACCCCCCCCCCCCACTTAAAAAAAAAATTAAAGAAAGGGCAAGACACCAGAGTTAAACTAGGAACAAAAGACGAAGACTAGGAATTTGCAAAGACTCCGTACGACAACCTCTCCACCAGACCAAGCAGCCCCCAGCAATCCAGGGGGAAGGCTGGTCTTAGCATACAAGTATTGTGTTCTTGGAATCTTGGAACTCTCGTCCTGGATGAATCGACCCCCCCAAAAAAACGGTAGGATGTAGCGACGTCGAGAAACTCTCCCGCCATTAACATGCTTTGGTACATCCATTAAACGTCAAAATAAAGGGTTGTATTGTATTGCTTTTCACAGGGTACAAAAACCCGTGTGACATAAAACAGATGATTTATTTTTATTTTTATTTTTCATGCTTCATCAAAAAAATATTTTCTGTACGTGATATGACAAAACACAACTACGTCGAATAGCTGGCTTATATACGTGATTCCCACCCTCGCAATACAAGTTATCTGCAATCCAAATGTTAATTTTTCCCACGTATAAATACAGAATTCTTCGTCCATTCTGGCCTCAGTTACTATGACAGATTGAAAAAGTTACTTAAATAAACATATCAGGCAGAGTTTTGGTCTCAGCTATTCAGTAAATGCCAATCGAGTATGGTGTTAGAATTCATCAGTCAGTCTCTCTCTCTCTCTCTCTCTCTCTCTCTCTCTCTCTCTCTCTCTCTCTCGTCATTAGTAAATATTAACTTCAAAGAAGAAATAACAAGAATAATCGATATATACTGTCGACTAATTTCATAATTTCAAGCAGAACTGAACTATGGAATCCCAAGTATCTCATGTGATGAGAATCATTCGCAAATAGAGACACTGCAAAATCTTTAAAAGCATGCAATCACTAGTGTAAAAATAATAAATAAAAAAATTAATAAATAAAAAAAACACAAATCTCTGAGAAAATCACAAGGAGACCAATCGTCAGACAGCTGACCGATAACGACCTCCTTAATACTGAGCAGGCAAATTTTAGAAAACGAGGATTGCAACATATTAACAGGGTCCACTAAACCTAAATACCTACAAAATTCGGAAAACACTCTCTCCACTACACCTAAACACACCACCCACATGACTTGAACAGACACCACCCACATAACCTAAACACACCTCTC
The DNA here is from genome assembly GCF_015104395.2 of Macrobrachium nipponense. Taxonomy (NCBI): domain Eukaryota; kingdom Metazoa; phylum Arthropoda; class Malacostraca; order Decapoda; family Palaemonidae; genus Macrobrachium; species Macrobrachium nipponense. The sequence goes on along the minus strand of NC_087204.1, from coordinate 11,436,756 downwards.
ACTAAACCTAATCGCACCCTACTGTGCCTAAACTCACCCCTACTAAACCTAAACACACACCAACTAAACATACCCCACTAAACCTAAACACCCTTCCCATCACACCTAATAACACACCACCCACTAAACCTAAACACCCCCTGAATTGACACAGCCCCACCAATCCTAAACACATCCTCCACTGCACCTATTCACATCACCACTGAACCTAAAGACATCTACCACTAAACCTAAACACCCCTCCCTCCAAACCTAAACACATCCTCCACTAAACATAAATACTCCTCCCACTAAGCCTAAGCACACATCTCACTGACCTAACTGTACAAACTCACAACACCTAAACTCTCCCCAACTAAACCTAAGCACACATCAGCAATAAAGCTTAACATATCATGTCACCTCCCTACACCTAAATATACCCCTACTAAACCTAAACATGTCACCTCCCTAAACCTCAATAAAGCACTGAACCTAAACACACTCGCACTAAACCCAAATGGACACCCAACTAAAGCTAATCACACCCCCAATAACCATTAAGACATCTACCACTAAACCTATACACACCCTAACTAAGCCAAAAACACACCCCTGCTAAACTTAAACACATCCCCCCGTTTTAACCTAAACACTCTTCCAACCAAACCTAAACAACCTCTCCCCTCTAAACCTAAATGAGCCCTCCACTAAAACGAAACTCACACCCTCGATAAATCTAAACACATAACACCCACTAAACTTCTCACTAAACCCAATTGCACTTCCACTAAACCTAAAATTAGCACACCCCGCCCCCTAACACCTAAACACAAACACTGATACAAAATGAGTGATTACAGGAAATAAAAGCATTTTTCATAAAAGAATCGTCTTACCAACATCTGGATCATGGAGTTGTGAGACAGCCAATGGCAGGATGTTTTTATTTATTTGTTTTTAGGTTTTTGCTCTTTGGTCCGGGACGTTTTCGATTTCATATGCATGAGTAATCCCTTTACGCTCTCCTAATACGAAATTTCTGTACCCTTCTCTCAGTTTCAGATCCATTTCTGTATTAATTAGCAAGGAAAAATTACAAAAACTCGCTTTGGTAACCGGGAGAGTCGAATGATAACGGTCACGAGGCGATATTTTTTCACTCACACAGTCTCCAACATCACTGGGGAGGATGGGGGACCCGTCCCTCCCTATATACTATTAAACCAAACGACCATATAAAACCAAGTTTTATATTCACTTTCAGATTAATCTGAACATTATTTTAATGAAACTACTCAATATCTTATTTAAAAATAAGGGTATTTAATAAGTCAATAGTCCAAAAACGAAGTTTTTATATTTTATCATAATATATATCTTATACAGTTACTACAGTTGCCGAAACCATTCAGCTAAGTGTTGGCCGTGTCTGTTCATGTTCGCCTGGAGAAGCGGTGTGCAGGCGGCCATGTTTGAATGAGAAAAATGCCCGATGAATATCTGTCCTGTACGATATAGTGATCGGAATTAAACAAAAACTTTTGTTTTCGTAAAAATTTTTAATTATAGAACCCTCCCCCCTCAAAAATAAACTTTATATCAATAAAAATCGTAATGATCCAGGTGATATTTGGGTTTGAAATTAAATTTAGCTTTAGACGAGATCATAAATAATGATGCTCCTTGGTGAGAAGTAAGTAGTACGTAAAGATAGATGCTGAGACGTTCGAGGAGGAATTAATCTTATTTATAATAATATACAAGGGAATTTACTAAAATCAAGTCATTTTTACACGCTCTTCTTGTTTATATGTATTATTATTATTATTATTATTATTATTATTATTATTATTATTATTATTATTATTATTATTATTATTATTATATTCCAGTACATCGTGTGACTCTCTAGTGGTTACGCAATATATTTCAACGCTCTTGCGCATGATGTCACATGTTGCCTTCCTCCTCTCATGTAGCGAAATCTATGTGAGGGTTTTCACGAATTCATGACAATTCTTGAGCTTTTCGGAATTTAGCACTGTATTCCCTTAGTTATATATGCTATATTTATGGGTGCTGTAACACAGAGAAGAACAATGCTGGAAGCGGAAAGGTTAGCTTTTACAGTCTACCTAAAATGGGTGAACATTTGCACGAGTAACCATATAACATCTTGACTAGTTTGGTTTAGTCTGCCCGTTACATTTAAAACTTTGGGTAAATATATTGACTACAGGCATATAAATATTCTTCTGTCAATGAAAGTGAATAAACATATCTTCCGTTCGATTCCTAACGCAAGTAGACTATATTTGACAGGTTAGGAGTGATAGGGTTGTTGAAGTTAGGCCTAGA
>NC_087204.1:11404416-11431916 GCF_015104395.2 Macrobrachium nipponense | reverse complement strand
ATTATGATGAAAATTTGTCTAATACAAGAACTTACCTGACCGTATATCATTGTCGTCAGTGCATCTCACGGGGTGCACTGTAGGCATTATGCATCACTAAAGGTTCTTTAAAGCGTCCCTTCGGCCCCTAGCTGTAACCCTGATCATTCTTTTTACTGTACCTCCATTCATATTATCTTTCTTCTTGCTATCCACCATCTCCTAACAATTGCTTCGTAGTGCATCTGAGAGGTTTTATCACTGTTACACCCTTCAAACTTACCTACTCTCAACACCCCTCCAAGGACTGATTGGTCTCATAGATCCCAACGCTGGGCCTTTGGCCTAAACTCTAGTTATATCCCATTCCTGACCGTATATCAGCTGTCTTCTTCCCTTCATTTCGCAAATGTAGTCCGCATTTCGTTGGTTCCTAATGAATGAACTGTTATTGTGAGGCAGGCCAATCGGGAAACAATGAGTTAATCTATTTAATCAGTTCGACGAGAGATTATTGTGCGTAATTGCTATCGAGGGAGACGCTATGAGATACAGGGTGTCCATAATGTTCCAGTACCATTCTGAGCAATAAATACTTGTAATGGTACTGGGACTTTATGGCCACCCTGTATTTTCATGTCGAAGATAGCGGTGAATGGAACACAGACCAAGAGATTGACTAAGCTTGGCAAGTCTTCTTGTAGTTATTTTTTATTAGTAAAACTGTTCAAATATTCTTATGGAACAGGCCTCCGAAGGCATTTTCTTGCGAAGAAAAATTCACGCATGCAAAAAGGAGACAGAGAGAACAAACAGCAAGGAGAAAATAAACGTAAATCATAGGAATAAAGATACACGCAATAAAGTTGTCAGAAACGCTGTAATCATATATTCACTTACACGCTTAAGAGGCAAAAGCATTTCGAGCAAGTTAGGTGAACCTTTGCAAATAAAAATGTTCTGCTTACATTTCTTTAAGCCTTTTCATTATCCAATTTTAACCCTCTAAAGGATTTTGATGTCATTATATTTATAATATATTAGTTTTAATATTTTTTCCTAAATCCTTCGTTCAAATACCAATAATTATTATCTAATTCAATAACAAGTGTTAACTAATTATTATTGTTTTTTCCTGCATTTTTATACAGATAATGAGGGTATGAAAGCTTATAGGTAAAAAGCGTCACTTATAAGTCCTGAATTCTTGGTTCCGTAGTTCGAGCTCATAAGCCAACGAATTTCTTATCAACTGAAAAAATTCCCTTTCTGTTAACATATAAGAAAATATATTAATTCCGAGGTAGAGCGAATCAGATATTAAAGGACACTTGTAGCTTAATGATTGTATATATGAATCAAATTCATATAACTCCTACGTTTTAACGATAAATCCCTTGATAAAATGGGAAATTTCATAAATCACTATTAAAAACAAAACCAATCCCTTTTACAACACGATAGTCAAAATAATTAGTCAGGAAGGGTCGCAAAGATGATCAACACGATGATAATGAAGGCTTAATTGGTTGTAAGGAAGATATGCAAATGGCGTAGTGAGAATGAAAAAATTGCAATTACAACGAAAGGGGAACAAGCGAGCAGACGGAGCAAGAAATTGAGTAGGGAACTGGAAACGCTATTTGCCTAAAGCGACAAGTCTGGTTGACTTGCTACGTTATGGTTCTTATATCCAAGTAAATTGAAGACTATTTTAGGACAAATTTGCCTGGAAATATGCTAAGGATAAGCTGGAAAGGAGTATCACCAAGCACATGTTGAATGAATTATAAGAATCAGAAAACATATAAAGCTAAGCATCGCTGGATAAGAGCTCAGAAGTGAGACAGAAAAATCAAAGAGAGAAAGAGAGAGAGAGAGAGAGAGAGAGAGAGAGAGAGAGAGAGAGAGAGAGAGAGAGAAACATTAAAATTGACTTTGAAAACGTTTTGCTGGTCGGGCTGTGTGTCTAGGAAAACTGGGCGGATATTGCACATGCAAAATTTCAGTCTTGGCCACGAGAAGCAATCCGATGGCAAATCATTTGAGTCATGCTAAAAATTGTTTGACCTATCTCGACGGCATATAAAATATATATATATATATATATATATATATATATATATATATATATATATATATATATATATATAGTTTTTTTTTATATATATATACATATATACACATATATATGGCATAAATACCGCCTTCTTTGTAACTCTTCTCATTCATTCATTACCTACCTGAAGAGAGAGACAGCAGTCTCTGAAATACAGTACTTACTTTTCTATATTTTGGCGTATTTATGGGCTCCTTTTATTATTATTATTATTAGTTATTATTATTATTTTATTATATTATTATTATTATTATTATTATTATTAGATTATTATTATTATCATATATATAGATATATATATATTATATATATATATATATATATATATATATATATATTATATATATATATATATATATATATAGATATATATATATCTAATAAAAGGAGCCCATAAAACACCAAAATGTAGAGAGAAAAGTACTATATTTCAGAGACTGCTGTCTCTCTCTTCAGGTATATGAATGAGAAAAGTTTACAGAAAAGGTGGTATTTATACCAAGAGATTCGTCCACAAGTAAGCCAATTTAGGTCACCCCCGCTGATAATCTTCCTTTAATCTTCTTAAGCGTTGGTTGAATGAACACTGCGTTGACGATGTCTGATGTCCAATTCCCTTTTGAGATGTTCATTACCTGCTTCTCTTTTATTAAGGCCGATTCCATCATTTGACTCTTGTACCGGCGGCAGTTGCTGCTATAAATTACACGTGACATATTCCAGTTTATTCTATGGTTATGTTCATTTATATGGTTGAAAATAGCCGAGTTCTGTTGTCCATACCTAACTGACCGTTTGTGTTGTATTAATCTCTGGGGAAGTGATTTACCTGTAAATCCGATGTAAGATTGGTCACAGTCCTGGCATGGGTATCTCATATACCCCCGAGTCTTTGGGCGATGTCTTTTGTTGGACGTTAATCAGGGATTTGGCTAAGGTATTTGGGTAGGTAAATGCAAAAGGGTTGGATTTCCCAAGGGTGTGAGTTACTCTCTTAATCGTCTCCAGGTGGGGAATTTTTATTTTATTGTTGGGTGTGTCTCTGGTCTTGTCTTTAGGGGGTCGGTAGAAAATTACGTTTGCTTTTTGAATTGCTTTCTCAATTAAAGTATCCTGACCATATAATTGAGAAAGCAATTCAAAAAGCAAACGTAATTTTCTACCGACCCACTAAAGACAAGACCAGAGACACACCCAACAATAAAATAAAAATTCCCCACCTGGAGACGATTAAGAGAGTAACTCACACCCTTGGGAAATCCAACCCTTTTGCCATTTACCTACCCAAATACCTTAGCCAAATCCCTGATTAACGTCCAACAAAAGACATCGCCCAAAGACTCGGGGGTATATGAGATCCCATGCCAGGACTGTGACCAATCTTACATCGGATTTACAGGTAAATCACTTCCCCAGAGATTAATACAACACAAACGGTCAGTTAGGTATGGACAGCAGAAACTCGGCTATTTTCAATCATATAAATGAACATAACCATAGAATAAACTGGAATATGTCACGTGTAATTTATAGCAGCAACTGCGGTACAAGAGTCAAATGATGGAATCGGCCTTAATAAAAGAGAAGCAGGTAATGAACATCTCAAAAGGGAATTGGACATCAGACATCGTCGACGCAGTGTTCATTCAACCAACGCTTAAGAAGATTAAAGGAAGATTATCAGCGGGGGTGACCTAAATTGGCTTACTTGTGGACGAATCTCTTGGTATAAATACCACCTTTTCTGTAAACTTTTCTCATTCTATACCTGAAGAGAGAGGACAGCAGTCTCTGAAATATAGTACTTTCTCTCTACATTTTGGTGTTTTTTTATGGTCTCCTTTTATTAGATGGAATTCTGTTGTTTACAGAACACCTTTACCAGTCATATATATATATATATATAATATATATATATATATATATATATATATATATATATATATATATGTATGTGTATATATATATATGTATGTGTATATATATATATATATATATATATATATATATATATATATATATATATATATATATATATATATTATATATGTATGTGTGTATATATATATATATATATAATATATATATATATATATATATATATATATATATATATATATATATATATATATATATATATATATATATATATATATATATATATATCTCTAATATATATTCTCAGGAGTTCGATTAGGGAGTCACCTAACTACAATAGTTACTCGTCCATATGAACATAGACTTACCAACCACAATACATCTTCAGTTCGAATTTATCTTAACTCTGGATTACCTTATACTATGTAAGTGATATGTGACTCACCTGACTAGGATTCGAACCTATGCAGTTTGGTTTTGATGCACATGTGAAGTGGAGTATCCACTCTGAGCTATCAGGAGAGATCAGGTTCAGTACTTTGAATTTAAATAAAAAACTTTGATACTATCTCTGTATCTTGTCAACTCTGATTTACGAGGTAGCTTTTACGTAGTGCATATTTCACTCACGAGATGTCTTTTTATTCGCTATTATCAAACCACGGCTATCGTTTACCTTTGAAATTAATAACTCTTACCCAAAGAGAATTATGTTAGGAAGGTTTTTGAGGAAAATAACATCTTATGATTGAATTGTTTCTCTGACTGAAAACCATCTCAATTATGTTTGGTCACTGATTTCGATACGATAGGTTCATCTGAAGTATACGATTTTTTGTACTAAGAAGACATCTTGTGAACAAATTATTCGCTAACTGAAAACAATGGCACAAAACTAAAACGAACGAAATTCCTCCCGCGAGCAATATCATTTCATTCCAGTCCCCCAAAATCACATTTTCGGGCATTTTGGAAGGACCTGAGGTTTGCGAGGGCGGAAAGAACGGTTGCATTGGAGAGACAAGACTCCACAATGGGGACTGGATGGAAGTCCATAACCCTAATACTAGCAGTACCTTTCCCAAAAGACCTCATCAAAACTACCATTGAGATGACTGTCATTAAACAAAATTGGAGAGAGAGAGAGAGAGAGAGAGAGAGAGAGAGAGAGAGAGGGCACAATTTTATTAGAATTGTTTTCATTTGTATGAAATAGCCAGCTATTAGTTTGTGAACGAAAGGGAAGATTATGAGAGAGAGAGAGAGAGAGAGAGAGAGAGAGAGAGAGAGAGAGAGAGAGTTAATTCAAAGGTTTAAAAATCCCAGTTTCGGCTGCCAAAGGTCACCGAAATGGGATGTGTTCGTTGTCGGTGGTTCGAATCCGCCAGGTGGCGAACCACTTGCTAATTATGATTCCCGTAGGGTTTACTTCCGAGGGAGGTAGTGCGTAACTGCTATCAAACGACATGCGTAGGTTAATGTTTGTACACACACACGCACACACACACGCATATATATATATATATATATATATATATATATATATATATATATATATATATATATATGTGTGTGTGTGTGTGTGTGTGTGTGTGTGTGTGTGTGTGTGTGTTATATACTTATATACTTTTATTTTTTTATTTATTTTTATTTATAATTTGTATAATGTTTATTGTGTGTGTATGCACTGCAGTCACGACTAGGCCAAAATTGCTGTGAATAACCACTCATTGGACAGAATACATTAATATGCTTTACTCACATAAAGGAAACTATTTTGTCTCACCCATTTCAATAAATGATCCTTATGATCCAAAACAGGAGTAGATGTTGCATGCGTTGTCGTACTCCTTTTTGTAATAGAAAGGAGGCCACGCATATTTTTATAGCAACCATCTAAATTACAAGAATGACTGGGACAAATTGGCCACCTATCTTTTATTGCTGGAGATTAAATCATTTTATATATTTGCAACAAAAGGGCACCTTTTCTTTTTTTTTGTCTATTTTTTGTTTTCCAATGCGGAGAGACATTACTAGATGCAAAACTATGACGAGGGCGATAATGCAGTACAATTTAATGAAAATAACTCGGTTACCAAGGCTTCCATTTTGAACAACAGGGCAAAAAAACTGTCTGTCTGCGAAAGTATTAGATCTCTCGTTTCTTTGATGCTCTGCCGCCATTGTCTCGTTAACAAAGTCAAACCCTTTTTTTATCTCTCTCTCTCTCTCCTTCTACTTAAAAGGATTTGATGTTCTGTGATCTCTGGCGATACGAACTGTTTTCCCTTCACAGAGGTTACCAGGTTATTCCGCTCAGATGGATGGAAACGTGGCGACAGTGAGCCTCAGACTTTGCGCTGAGGGTGTTCTTTGATGCTGTGTAAGGAACGGATTCTGGCCTGGGTTTTGAAACACGAAAACCTCGCACTACAAAGTCAGGGGTGATAGTTTTCGTGGTGTTGGAGTTTTGAGAGAGTAATCTGATATTTTATCTTGGCTCCTCTCTTCAGCGCTTCAGAATGTTATTGAAAGATATGAATAAAAACACGTTACTCTTAATTTGGCTGGCTCTGGTCTTCACTTCAGGCTATGATCAGACCTCCTCAGATGAACTATCTATCAGAAGAACATCCCTTTAGAATAATATCTAACCACCGTCGTAACAAAGACATGACAACCCCTATACAATGAAATATATAATAAGAGCAAATTTACAGGACCAGAATTCGAACCTACTTCATTTAAGTCTCATACAGAGGTGACAGGGTTACTTACCCACTTGGCTATCAAGGTAGACTCCAGGTGACTTACAGTATCTCTTCCGTGTATATTCATGGAGGATCTGGGCTCCATACCCATCGAATTCAATATCAAATATTCCCTAATTGTTGTGTATTTTTATATAGATCATAAGGGTGTGTGACACCATGTTTCCAAGCAATGTCTCACATGTTTTTATGATAAATAGTTTGATAAAATGGGGAAATTCGTGTCACTAAAAACAGAAGAAAAAAAAAGGCCTTTTTCCACATAGTAGTCACAATATTGGGAAGGCAGGGACGCAAGATGATCAACACAGTGATAATAAGAGCTTAATTGGTAGTAAGGAAATGCAAAGAACGCAGTACAAAAAAAAAGAGAGAGGAAAAAAGTGCAGTTACCTCATACATAGAAAGGGACGATCGAGCAGAGGGGCCAAGAAAGTTAGTAGGGAACTGGAAATGCTTTCGGTTCTCAGGAGGTCTTGTTCCAAATATGGCTGCTACAATATTCCCCTCTTTACCATAGCATTGACCTGACCTCTGGGTAACCTCCTGTCAGCATATCCACTGTAATGGTCAGCATAGCAAAACTTATTTTAGGCAAGATCTTAGAAGCGATCCTGGTAGGAGGGACTCAGATATAAAATACACGCACATACACACACACATTTGAGCGTCCTTGTTACGTGTCTGGTGACGTTAAGCCAACAACTATCGATGGAGAGAACTGGTTCCAGTCGTCAGAACTCGGGTTAGTTAGTACGTTATTGGTCTCGTCGTAGCAGGTAAGGAAGTGTGCTGAAGTTCTTGTACATCCTTAATCTGGCGTTAAAATACTGTTATTTGTAAGCTTTTGGACTTTGGTTTTCTCTTCGTTTGGTATTGTTTTCCATTAATGGTCCTGCTGACAGAGCTGTTTTTTTTCTTTCTTTCTTTCTTCAAACTACTCGAAAAGCTGTTGTGTAAATATCTATTGAATAGTAGTACGTACTTCCTCGCCATAGAAATGCTTATTTGAAGTGGTGCCTCTTGAAGTATATCACTTTGTGATTGTTTTTCAGGAACTCAGGAAATCCAACTAGTACTGTGAATGGTTATGTTTATAGCTGGATCTTCACTATTGAATTTTGTTATCTAATGTGGGGTTTATTCCACCGATCTCTAACATGAACACTAAACTCGGTAATATGAAGGTAAAAGCGAATGGTAAGTTTATCATGTTTAAGTTCCAACTCCAGTTCATTCTTTTTATACCTCCACCCTTTTAGGGGCGTGGGGGTGTTCTCTCTCAACTGATTATGGTTGGTCGGAAGACCTTCCATAATCAGTTTTGGGAGTTTTTTTTTTTATTTTTTTATTCTATCACTTGTTTACTAAATATTTTTCTAATTTGATTATAGGTTCATGGCTAAATTTAATAAACTGTTTACAAAACAGTACTAAATACTTGTCAAATTTAATTATAGGTTCATGGCTAAAATCAATCACTTATTTATAAAACGGTACTAAATTCTTGTCAAAATTCAATATAGAGGTTCATGGCTAAACTCAATGAAGTCTTTGGATTAAAAAAATTAAATCTTTAGTTTAGCCGACTAAGTCTTAAAATGTTCATTGCAATGAACAGTTTAAAAATAACCATTTAAATTGGAGTAACAGTTTTAGAATCTTTTATTAATCTTCAATTAAACGTAGTGAAATCGTGTACAGTTTAAAAACTGTTTAAATTAGAGTAACTGTTAAGCTACACAGTTGGAGATTTGTGTTAATTTGAAATTAAAAGTGAAATCGCGCACAGTATGCCAGGACAAATTTCTGTCCCGTTCATTTTCATTGCAGGTCTTGCCCATGGAGAAAGAGGCCAGGTAATTTAGGTTCAAGAGGTTCCCAGGCAGGACTAAGTGGTGAAACCAAAATCGGCCATACAATGTTCCTGTGCATTGTACTGCGTTGTTTTTGACTTGAGACAAGCATCGTACTACTTCGTTTGCATCAGTAAAGGAATGGATATGAAGATTGTTCTTAGCTTTTAATCAAAATGTTGTACTTTGTAAATGAATTTAAATTGACTTCAATGTTTCATGATCCTAGGTCGTTAACTTATTTTCCAGTTGTTGGTTTTCAAAGTTTGTATTGACCTGATTTCCCTTGATTGTCATACTGTGGTCTTGTTTCCTCGTTGGAGATGTTTTCCATATCTCCTTTCAAAGGTTCCTGTTTGGCTTTCATATCTTGAGGATTAATTCGTTACATTCTTATTGTTATTAAAGTATTATAACTTAACAGTAATATTTGAATAAGTATATTTCCTGGCCCATTACTGGAGCTGATGATACTATAGCAAAGCACTATAGTTTAGTGTGATGGCAACTATTATAGCCAATGACATATGAATAGTAATGATTCTGCATGGAGGTATATAAAAATGCAGTAGACTGCCCGTCTCGGGGTTCGGAACTGAGAAAATTATCTATATATAATTGCTTATATATAAAGGTGTGCGTAATTTGGCAAGTTTTTAATCAGTTTGGATATTTAAGTTTTGACATTTAAATTCCTACTGATTTTAGTAATGAATGTTAATCATACGACGTTTTAAATTAGTGTAACATCCAGATCGGTTGAGAACTCGCCTGCTTATGAAGTGCTATTAAGTAGTTTGGTACATCTAGGTAATAACTTCTGTAGCAGTTGATTTGCTTATTAAGAATTTACCGTTTGTTTAGGGGGTAGACTGTAATAAACCTGCGGTGGCTATAATAAACACGGCGAAATGCATTTGACGCCCCAATCCCTAGTGGCTGTCGTGTTAGTTGAAACGTTCCTTGCAGTCCGTGTGGAGTTATTACCTAGAATTACCAGTGGTTAGCAATGTGTGTTAATGACTAACTCGTTCACATGTTACGGTCAGCCAGTGTAGATGTTTGGTGTTCTTCTGACGTACGTTGCAAAATAACTTAATTATTCATGCTAGGACTTTTTAAAAAAATTTAAAAAACTTTAAATTTTGGCGAAGGAGTGCCAAGAAATTTAACAAGTTTCAATGACTACCTGTAAGCTGTTCAGATAAGTCTGGCAGTGAACTAATATTTGAGTTTGCTCGTAAAAAAATTATAGTTAAAATTCTGCTGATAGTGCTTTATCTTAAAATCCTGAGTGTAATTATGGTAATGGAACTTGAATAAATTCTGATTTTTATTAGTTAAGTTAAGTCTGTTGACCAGACAGCTCTGTGGTAATCTCACAAGTAGACAACTGAACATGCCATTGGGCACTATAACGACATAAGCTCCAGTTTACTACAATATTACTGTATTGTTAAGTGTGAGGAATTAGTAGTTTATTAAGGCAAATTTATTAATGATTAACGGAGGTTGGTACGAATGTTATGGTGGAATCTTGTTTCAGCCAAGCTTTCGGTCACTTGAAACTATTATTACACGATAATTATTTTTCAATAATCGGCTCTTCCATCGGTCTTGTGCCATAGCTGTCTTGCGTTGCCGTTCATTGACGAAGGAGTTAACAACCTACATATCCTAATAATTATCTTTCTCTCTATTACATCAAAGATCCAGCTATGTAGAATGCAATAAGGTTTGATATTCTCTTATCTTCAAATGCACTTAGCTTAACAACAATACGATTATATATAAAAATTTATAAAATATATTAGATATGTTTCTTTGTAGCTAATGACAAGAGATGACTTCAATTACCTTAAAAACCACTTATCAATATCAAGTAAAAGAAACCTCTGCTTTCCGTTTCTTTGCTTTCAGGTGGTTTCAGGTGGCAACCCTTCCAATCACTCACCGGTTTTGTCTTACTATGGAACGGTATCAAAATGAACAACAGAGAGGAAGACGATCACCAGGGCAGAGGAGGCTATTGAAAGAGGTAAGAGGGAAAATAAAAGATGAATGGCGAAAAGGAAAAAAAAAACTTTAGTATATCTTAGTTTAACCAGATCACAGAGCTGATTAATAGCTCTCCTAGGGCTGGGCAGAAAATAACTATTTTGACGTGGCCAGCAGCCCTATGGAAAAGCCTATAAAAGGTCAGAAAAAGGTATTTCACGTTGAGTTAAAGATACAGGAATTTTGGATAGAATGTTTATGATTTATATATTTATAATGAAAATGTAAAAAATAATGTTAAAACAGTACTGAACAACTATTTCTAATTAAATAAAGCATATTTATTTTATTATTTTCGTTGGTGAAAGAACGCTCTATTTGACCCCGAGTAAGCTGGAGGTCGGATCACGCCTTGTTTGTATTTTTGCTGTAGATTCTCTCACTGCTGAAATATTGTGAACTTTGTTATCCGAGCGTCGTGTTACTAGGAATATACACGCGTTAATGACTGACATCATTGTAATTTCTTTAATAATAATGGGAATTCATTCGTTATTCGTCGAAAGAGAAAAATTAAATCCTATAAGGAATTAACAGAATGGAGGAGGTTGCTTTGTCAAATTACGAAATTTGGGATATCATGGATGGCTGAAGAGTTGAGGCTTGAGGTCGTCTGGTCTTATCGAATTGCTTTTCCCAATGGAGAAAAACAGTTCTGAAGCAGCGAGACTCAATGTATCGAACACAAAGACTGAAAATGGGTTTCCTTCTGAAGAGCTAAATGATAGAAGCTTACAAAGTTTATTAACTTCGTTTTTTTTTTACATTAATATATATAGAAGCAAGTTGCTTGTTGCATAGGGATATTTCATAACTGGATGCGGTATCCTTTGAGAGAAGAGAGAGAGAGAGAGAGAGAGAGAGAGAGAGCGACGGGGTAGCGGGGTGGGGTGTGGAATCGAGGTTCGTTTGGAGAGGTTGGGGGTGGGGGTGGGAGGCGGTTTATTTAGTTTGGTGATATTAAATTTGATTTTCGCTTTCCGCTACTATCAATTCCCCTTTTAAAAACACTAAACAAAGCCCAAAATGAAATGAAACACAGACTATTTTTATGGGTGAGTATAATATATTATATTTCTGAAAGGGAACTTGATAGTGTACGATTGATAACTATTATTACCGGTTTCAGAATTTGTTAAAAACAAGTTTTCAAAATACCTATTTATAGACTGATTTAAGCAGATATGAAAGTAATGAAATTAACATTCTGCCTACAACATTTATGCTTGAGAACAGATCTCTCTCTCTCTCTCTCTCTCTCTCTCTCTCTCTCTCTCCCTTGTTACCGTGGTGATGAGGCTTCCGGCCAATTCTCTGGGATTTGGGGGTCCGCCCGAGTGCATTTTATCTTATGAATAGCAAATTGCTTCTTTGCCAAACCACCTCATTTACAATTCCTCAGAAATGTAGTTTTATTTATTAATTATTTATCTTTTTATTTATTAATTTGCCCTTGGAGCGCTGTTCATCAGCTCAGTGGTCTGGTTAAAGTAAGATATACTTCACTTACTACATACATGTACTTGTGGACTTGGTTATGTATTTCAACAATTACAAAATTACTTTAATGCTGAATTGAAAAATCCAATTAAGAAACTTTAAGGTAAAAACTCACCGGAGAATCACTATACATGCAAACTGGAAACTTTAAAATTTACCAGACACTAAACACAATGTTATTCAGCTTTGAAGGGAGATGGTCTCATAACTTTAGATAAACAGACGCTTGGGATGTGTTCGTTACGCTTGTTTGTTAATATGGACAGAGTTCTCCCATGGAAGATATCAAATGAAACGGGGGATGCTCCCACTATATAACACAATAAGCTTTCCCAAGCGCGTATTACGTAATTTGCATAATGTACCGTTTCATACTAATTAAATGATGGGATAAAAGTTCTACAAAATTAATAAACATAAAACAAAGGATATTAAAATCCATGCATCGGGGAGTAATTGTTTGCACTGGAATGCCCCCCACCCCCCCACAAAACCAACCTCCATCCTCCCCCCACCCCCAAACCCTGCCGTCCCACCCCATATTTTTCCGAAGACCAAAGAGCCTCTACATTAACGTGGCTTCTGAAACTAAGTACTCAGCAACTATAATAGTATATCTTTTAGCACTGTCAACGACAACAGAGAGTACTGGATAAACTAGTTATCATTTTTAATATTACACTCGATCATAATTTACTCTCTTATGGGCATTACTTATCGTTCTTTGCAGGATGCCATCGGCCCCTGGCTGCAACCTCTTTCGTTCCTTTTACTGTACCGCCTTTCATATTCTCTTTCCTCGATCTTACTTTCCAACTTATCCTTACGATTCGTTCATGATGCAACTGAGAGGTTTTCCTCCTCTCATTGGGGCCTATGACCTCATAGGCCCTAGTGCTTGGCCTCTGGCCTGAATTCTATATTCAATTCAGTTCAACATCGTACTTCATTCTAGAAAATGAGTAGCATCTTCTTCCACTTCCAACCTGGGTCAAGATTCCCATCTTCCACTCTTAGATTTTATTATTTCGATGCTGGCAATTTCCGTGTGAGCTGGAATATGTTACAGAGCTGGAAAACTCCACAATTTTTATTTGGGATTAAGCTAATCTGCATAACCTTCCCAGCCATTTTCAACCTTTAGAAATACACACACAGATATATATAATATATTATATATATATATATATATATATATATATATATATATATATATATATATTGTTAATCTCGTAAAACATAGTGATGCTAAGCGCAGTTGGCAGTTGTGTGGATGGGTTTTGTCAGTCCAGATTAAACGAGTTACACCAAACATCATTGCGGATTACAATACGTTCAGCTCTGTTATTTTATTATGAAAAATGTAAAATCATATCTTTTGCTGCATTTCAACATATTCACGCATTTAGATTATGCATTACTTTCATGTTAGCAGGCTTAAAACGATAAATACTTAGCCTTTACATGCGCACATCGGGTTAAATATAAAGTATCAAGTGTTTTGCATGTAGGAAAAAAATTCGCATACTGTTTTGTCGTTTTATGCTTGTTTTTAGAATTAGATAACGAGAAACAGAGCTTTGAGATTTATATATTTATATATCTTAGAGATTTATAAATTTATAAAGAGTGAGTGTGCAAAATACGATGATAAAATCGTACCAAAAATCATGCGAAGTAACTTTTCATCAAATTATTAGTGAGTTGGTGGTTGTCGAAAGTACGACAAAGGAGGTGAATCGTAAGTAAGGTGATGCATTGGAAAGTAAAAGGAGAGGAATCTAAAGTAAGGTGATGGATTGGAAAGTAAAAAGGAGGTGAATTTCAAGTAAGGTGATAAACTGGAAAGTGAAAGGAGAGGAATCATAAGTAAGGTGATGAATTGGAAAGTAAAAGGAGAGAAATCTTATGTAAGGTGATAAAGTGGAGAGTAAAAACTGCTCTAGATCACCAACAGGGAAAGTGAAAAGCTCCACGCCATTCTAAAATTTTCAGAAAAAGCCAAAAAAGAAAGATCCTTCGCCCTTACTATAAAAAAACTGCCTGAAAAAAACATGCCTATGAAAAACTGCCTGAAAAAAAACTGCCTGAAAAAAGCTGCCTAAAAAACTGCCTGAAAAAAACTGCCAGTAAAAAAGCTGCCTGAAAAAAACTGTCTAAAAGAAACAGCGAAAAAACTGCCTGAAAAGGAAAACTGCCTAAAAAAACTGCCTTAAAAAACTGCCTGAAAAAAAAAACTGCGTGAAAAAATTGCTTGAAAAAAACTGCCTGAAAAAAACTGCCTGAAAAAAACTGCGTGAAATAAAACTGCGTGAAAAAATTGCTGGAAAAAAACTGCCTGAAAAAAACTGCCTGAAAAAGAAAACTGCCTGAAAAAAAACAGCCTGAAAAAAAAAAAAAAAAAAAAAAACAAAAAAAAAAAAAAAAAAAACCTGCCTAGAGGATTTTCCGAGGTGTCAAATCGAGCTCCTCTCGGGATGAATGGGGCTTTTTATGGTCATTGGATGTAACCAGCAAATCATTAGAGGGGAAAATTCCCTTTCCGTCCTCTTTCCTGCTGACGGGGCAGGTCATTAGACTCCGAAGGACTCCCAAATGAGGGGTGAAGTGCGATGTTTTTTAGCCAAGCTAAAAACATCTTTTTTCGAAGACATTTCTTATCCTTAATACATTTTTACCCCGTCAGTCTCATGTCAAAACTAGATCATATATATATATATATATATATATATATATATATATATATATATATATATATATATCAATTCAAGCTACAAATGTCCTTTAATATCTAAATTCACTTTACCTCCCAAATGATATATTTTCATATATGTACCGAAGGGGAATTTTTTAGTGTATAATAAAATTCGTCCCCCCATGGGATCGAACCACCGTCCTAGTGGACGGGGACGAAATCAGGACAGTCAGTGACGCTATCCAATCAGCCAACAGAGACGCATAAGTTTCATATCGATTCTGACCTTACAAAATCACCCTCGATCTCGGTGCTTTCGTAATTAGAATCGATATGAAACCCCGTCTACCATGTTAGCCAATTCGAGCGTTTGACAGCACGTAGCCTTTTGTTTATGAATAATTATCACATCGAACCGTGATCCATTTATATATCATATTCAAGCTACAAATGTCCTTTAATATCTAAATTCACTTTACCTCCCAAATCGATATCTTTCATATATGTACCGAAGGGGAATTTTTTTAAGTTTTTTTTTTTGGGTTTTTTTTTTTTGTTTTTAAGTTTTCTAACTCAATTTCGTTTCGTCCCCCCATAGGATCGAACCACCGTCCAAGTGGACGGGGACGAAATCAGGACAGTCAGTGACGCTATCCAATCAGCCAACAGAGACGCATAAGTTCATATCGATTCTGACCTTACAAATCACCCTCGATCTCGGTGCTTTCGTAATTAGATTCGATGGGTGATTTGTAAGGTCAGAATCGATATGAACTTATGCCGTCTCTGTTGGTTCTGATTGGATAGCGTCACTGACTGTCCTGATTTCGTCCCCTCCCGTCCACTTGGACGGTGTTTGATCCCATTGGTGGGGGGACGAAATTATTATCAACTAAAAAATTCCCCTTCGGTACATATATGAAAATATATCATTTGGGATTGAGGAAAGTGAATTTAGATATTAAACGGACATTTGTAGCTTGAATTGATATATACGGATCACGGTTCGATGTGATAATTATTCATAAACAAAAGGCTACGTGCTGTCAAACGCTCGAATTGGCTAACATGGTAGATGGGGTTCATATCGATTCTAATTACGAAAGCACCGAGATCGAGGGTTATTTGTAAGGTCAGAATCGATATGAACTTATGCGTCTCTGTTGGCTGATTGGATAGCGTCACTGACTGTCCTGATTTCGTCCCCAGTCCACTAGGACGGTGGGTTCGATCCATCGGGTTGGGACGAAATTATTATCCAACTAACTAAAAAAATCTTGGTTCGTACATATATGAAAAAACTATATCATTTGGGAGGGTAAAGTGAAATTTATTAGATATTAAAGGACATTTGTAGCTTGAATTGATTATAATAAATGGATCACGGTTCGATGTGATAATTATTCATAACAAAAGGCTACGTGCTGTCAAACACTAGAATTGGCTAACATGGTAGACGGGGTTTCATATCGATTTCTAATTACGAAAGCACCGAGATCGAGGGTGATTTGTAAGGTCAGAATCGATATGAACTTATGCGTCTCTGTTGGCTGATTGGATAGCGTCACTGACTGTCTGATTTCGTCCCCGTCCACATGGACGGTGGTTCGATCCCATGGGGGGACGACAATTATTATCAACTAAAAAATTCCCCTTCGTACATATATGAAAATATATCATTTGGGAGTAAAGTGAATTTAGATATTAAAGGACATTTGTAGCTTGAATTGATATATAAATGGATCACGGTTTGCATGTGATAATTATTCATAACAAAAGGCTACGTGCTGTCAAACGCTCGATTGGCTAACATGGTAGACGGGGTTTCATATCGATTCTAATTACGAAAGCACCGAGATCGAGGGTGATTTGTAAGGTCAGAAATCGATATGAACTTATGCGTCTCGTTGGCTGATTGGATAGCGTCACTGACTGACCTGATTTCGTCCCCGTCCAACTTGGACGGTGGTTCGATCCCATGGGGGGGACGAAATTATTATCAACTAAAAAATTCCCCTTCAGTACATATATGAAGAAAATATATCATTTGGGAGGTAAAGTGAATTTAGATATTAAAGGACATTTGTAGCTTGAATTGATATATAAATGGATCACGGTTCGATGTGATACTATTCATAACAAAAGGCTACGTGCTGTCAAACGCTCGAATTGGTCTAACATGGTAGACATGGGTTTCATATCGATTCTAATTACGAAAGCACCGAGATCGAGGTGATTTGTAAGGTCAGAATCGATATGAACTTATGCGTCTCTGTTGGCTGATTGGATAGCGTTCACTGACTGTCCTGATTTCGTCCCCGTCCACTTGGACGGTGTATCGATCCCATGGGGGACGAAATTATTAACAACTAAAAAATTCCCCTTCGGTACATATATGAAAAAATATATCATTTGGGAGGTAAAGTGAATTTAGATATTAAAGGACATTTGTAGCTTGAATTGATATATAAATGGATCACGGTTCGATGTGATAATTATTCATATATATATATATATATATATATATATATATATATTATATATATATATATATATATATATATATATATATAATCTTAAATTAAACGAATTATTTCTTAAAAAAAAGCTCAAGAATTTAAACTGGTCATCAAGAACAAGTTCTCCTAATACAGTGTGCTTATATTAAAAGACCAGTGCCAATATAAATTTTCAAGCTAATCCTGATTTGAAACACCTTGAAGTAAATTTCTATTTAGGTCATATATCACCCAAACTGAATGAAAAGACGACTTATTAGACCGCTAGGGTGACATATATGAAGAAAACTTTGAAAAAAATAAAGCCTTCATTAACATCGAAAAGCAATACCGTTCGCTGATTGCCATAACAGAACAGATATTTTCATTCCGAAGTTAGAATGAAAAGGCCATTGAACCTGTCGGTTCCCTCAAAATTAAAATAGCTTCAGGTAATTATGTTTAACATAATTTCATCCGTGCAGTTAATCAAAATAAATATGACGAGGTAATTACAATTAACATTATCTCATCTATGCAGTCAATTAAAATAAGTAAGACTTCAGGTAATTATAATTAATATAATTTTAACTCGTACTAGTTAAGTAAAATAAATATGACCTTGCAGGTAAAAAAAAAAAATTATTTAAAATTAACATAATTTCACCTATGCAGTTAATTAAAATAAATATGACTTCAGGTAATTATAATTAAGATAATTTCATCTATGCAGTTAATTAAATATGACTTCATGCAATTTTCCTTAACACAATTTCATCTTTGAAGTTAATTAAAATAAATATGACTTTCAGGTAATAATAATTAACATAATTTCATCTATGAAATTAATTTAAATAAATATGACTTCAGGTAATTACAATTAACATAATTTCATCTATGCAGTTCATTGAAATAAATATTACTGCAGGTAATTATAATTAATATAATTTCGTCTATGCAGTTAATTGAAATAAATATAATTCCAGCTATGGGGTTTGTGACGAATATTGTCAATTTCTTGAGGTAATGAGAATATAAAAATTCCAAGAAATGGTGACCTCTTATCCCCCTCTCTCTCTCTCTCTCTCTCTCTCTCTCTCTCTCTCTCTCTCTCTCTCTCTCTCTCTCCTGAAATTATAATTATAGCTGTGGGAATATCTCTCGCATGTTTTATCTTACTTTACCGATAATCTCAGCTCATCAATATACGTCAATTAATGATTCGTCTTGATTCGCGCCCACTAATTTCAACGTAACAGTTTACACCTAGCGAATCGGCATGACTTGAATGGACTCAATTCGCTTGGTGTCAATGGCTATATCGAAATGGATTTGACGAATCAAGACGAATCATTGAATCGCGTTGATTCTTCATGAATTGAATCGATTTAATTCGATTCAATTCGCTCGGTGTAAATGCAGCTTTTTGGAAATACGAAAAAAAAAAGTCCCATTAGAATCGCATTCAATATGTATTTCCTTCATACACAAATACTAATTCCCAATGCATGAAATTGCCAAGTTTATCAGCGAGTTGATAAATATTTGACATATTTCTCGTAGGCTGGTCCCATAATTATTGACAAAAGCATTCAACCCGTATAAATACATTAAAGTTAGGATTTGCATATGTATAGCTCAAAAAGATACATCTATACCAATTCATCAGATTCATCCCATTAACCGTAATCTAAACTAACCTTACCTACATATATAACTACAAATATAAGTATGTAAATTAGGAAACGTCGCAATTATGTATTTGGAGAAAAAGAAAAATTTCATTTTGAAAGAGCGAATAATATGATGAGGGTGGAATTAAGTTTTATTACATATGCTCTATATATAAATATTTATATATGTGTATATAGCATATGTATGCATATTAAAACTACATACATACATACACACACACACACACACATATATATATATACACATAAATACAGTATATACATACATAATTATGTATGCATAATTTGCTTTTAAAGTCACCAGGCAACATAAATTCAGGATGGTTTTAACTTTTGACATACGAATGAAACTGGTTTGAGAGCATGAAGATAGTATAATGGGTTATGTGAGAAGGAATAGGCAATGAAAAAACTGGTGTGAATGGAACTAAAAATAAATAAAAAGTGGGATGACTCAGAATGATAATGCTACATGAGAAGGAGAAGGGTCATGATAAAATATCTCGCAATGAACGAAGAATAAGTTTTTAAAAAATGAAAGGGAATAGTTAAGATGAAGAGGACAAAGCAAGACTTGAAACGAGAAAATGAAGGAGTGAGAGAAAGAAATGAAGGATGGGGGATGGTACAAAGAAGTGGAAGATTTGAAAGGTGAAGAGCAGAAAAATGATGTAAGTCAGGCGTGTTTTTCTCGATGATCTTCACTTGAGATGAAATATAGATCAATGAGCTTACAGCAACAAATAGGAAATCTCCAGTATTGCGAACTCAACTTTGTAGACTCTCGAGCTACAACAATTAACCCTACTCTCACAAACCTACTCGTATAACGTTTTCATTTCTGGAATTACTTTATAAATATCTTATATATATCCTATTCAATCGCTTGTCAGCATTATTTTGCCTCAGGGTCATCGTCTAACATTTCTATGGCGTCGCTTCAGGCAAACATTTCAGTTCACGCGGCCCCTTGCCAAGCCGCCGCCCCCCCTTCCCCCTCCTATTTTAGCTTACTCTGTTTAATGTTTTCTTTAACTATTCACAATATTATTACGCAAACATTTCAGTTCACACAACCCATTTCCCTCACGACTATTTTCCCTTATCTGTTTTATGCTTTTTTCTAACTATTCTGAATATCCTTACTGTTATTACCATTATTATTATTATACTCTTTTATACTACTTTAGCAACCGTGTGTATCTTGTCGATTATTCATATTTTATCATGTTATCACATGCATCTAGACTGTGTATGTTATTGTCTATACTTTGTATATTCCACGCACAAGGCCTTGAGCCGAAATAAAATTATTATTATTATTATTATTATTATATTTGCTGGAAGAAGACCTCATTAATACAGGTTTTATTGAATATAGTGCTGTTTCACCCAGTGTGTTTATTTTTTATAGAAGTTTCTCTATTCTCCTCATTACTGACTTTCTTCTGTACTCGAGTGGGCGTATTAAAACGAGCAATTGGGGGATTCATGTCCAAAAACGTGGTATTTGTCAAAATTGAATATATTATATAAAATGGAATTTGTACCGCATTTTGTATTATATATTCAAGTATAATAGAGAAATTTCTATACAAAATAAACGTGGCTGAAATAGCCATTTTATTTTCAATAAATCCTGAATTATTGAATCTTTTCTTCCAGCATATTTTTTATTATTATTATTATTATTATTTTATTATTATTATTATTATTATTATTATTATTATTATTATTATTATTATTATTATTAGTTATTGGTGTCGAAAATGATGACAATGATTGCAGGTTCACATTAATATAGCATGTGAGTATATGGTCTTTAATGGATATTAAAAGCTTTCGAACCTAGCACAAGGTTCGAAAGCTTTGCATATCCATTAAAGACCATATACTCTTATGCTATATTTTTGTGGACCTGCAACCATTATTATCATTATCATTATTACTATTGCTATTATGCATTTCCGTACACAGGCGAACTTCATAATCCGCTCCTTGAAAGGATATCAAGTGAGTATCCTTCCTGGCCCTGAAGATAAGACGTTCTGTCAACAACCGCTGTTTACACAAGAGTGATGTAGTACCACACTGACGAGAGGGATCCATTTGAATTTCATATTTGGCCGCTGGGTTCCGCTTCCTCCAAGTAAGTTATTTCGGCCCTCTTAGAAAAAGGATACATGGATAAACATTGGAATGTATACATACGTCTTTAGCTTTGCGCTTTTGTTTGTATGGTGTTTTTACGTTTCAAGGAACCTGTATGGTTATTCAGCAACGGGACCAACGGCTTGACGTGACTTCCGAACCACGTAGAGAGTGAACTTCTATCACCAGAGATACACATCTCTAACCACTCAGTGGAATGCCTGAGAATCGAACTCGCGGCCATCGAGGTGGCACAGCCAAGACCATACCACGCCACTGAGGCGCTTCGGTTTGGATTTGAACTGGCAAAATCCACATCCCATATTTAAGAAAACAATGCTTCCTTCTTCCAGAATTTGGCAGGGCGTTTGTTGGTTATTAAGCTATTTACGCCATTGAAATAAATCTGGAATACAGGTGAATTTCAAAACGTTCAGAATTTTATCATTACAGGTTTCTATAAAAGCTTCATGAATCTCTCATTCGTTTGGAAGTTTGTAGATAAGTAGGTGAAGGTGATGGTTTGTACTTCTGACTTAAAAGTTAAAAATTTTTTGTAGAAATTTCACGATATATCTAAAGTGACGGTTAATACATATGCTGCTTAATACGTACACATATGTATTCAGTTAGAACAGCCCAGACTTCAAATGCACTGTTTATCCATCTGAGTGAAAAACTCTCATTGTATTAATTGGGGTGATACCTCTGTAATTGCTAGATCTAATGATTATGTTTCAAGAAATTTACTGGAATCAGCAATTATACAAATCACTGATAAAACAACCTAAATCTTAGTCCGGGAATGTACCATTTGGACCCGTATATTTGTAAAATGTTTATGAAGGACCTTAAAATAAATGAAACTACTAATAAAATAAATTAGTGCCACATGTATATAGTTTATTATTTCTCTCTCTCTCTCTCTTTCTGTCTCTGTCTCTCTCTCTCCCTCTCTTCCTCGATATTTATATATATTTTTTTTTATACTTCGTGATCAAGTTATTCATATATATATATATATATATATATATATATATATATATATATATATATATATATATATATATATATATATATATATATATATATATATATATATATATAATATATATATATATATATATATATATATATCTATATATATATATATATATATATATATATATATATATATATATATCTATATATATATATATATATATATATACTATATATATATATATGAACTTGATCACGAAGTATAAAAAATATATATATAAATTTTCATTCCCTTCAGATATTCTTCAAAGCGATTCAATGTGAAATAATTGGATTCGGATTCTAACAACCCTCATTGACGATTATTCAGAGAATATATCGGTGTCGAGGTCCGGAAACTAATATTTTTCCGTTCTTGAGTCAGCCGTTAATTCAATTTACTTTTCTTCTTTTTCTTCTTCTTTTGATATATATTATATATATATATATATATATATATATATATATATATATATATATATATATATATATGTATATATATATATATATATATATATATATATATATATATATATATATATATATATATATATATATATATATATATATATATAATATATATATATAGATATATATATATATATATATATATATATATATATATATAATATATATATATATATATATATATATATATATAATATATATATATATATATATATATATATATATATATATATATATATATATATATATCTATATATATATATATATATATATATATATATATATATATCAAAAGAAGAAGAAGAAGAAAAAGAAGAAAAGTAAATTGAATTAAAACGACTGACTCAAGAACGGAAAAAATATTAGTTTCCGGACCTCGACCACTGATATAATTCTCTGAATAATCGTCAATGAGGGTCGTTAGAATCCGAATCCAATTATTTCACCTTGAATCGCTTTGAAGAATATCTGAAGGAATGAAAATTATTAACGAGAACGGGAGAATTATCATCACTGTAATGTGCATTAGCGGCCTAATTTTATGGTGCGGAAGATAACCGAAGAAAAATATTGGGGTTGGTCATCTGTCAAAGTGTTTATTTCGACGTCAAGTTAAAACAATTACGTTTGAATCTTACGACAATGCTTTTCTTCAATTCGTTTATCGCTGAAAGTGTGAATTGATTCTAATATTGGATAATAAATGGGATATTTTCCCAAGGTGGTTGACCTCGCCCCAGCCAAAGTTTCGGGGGTACCCTTATATAGGGCTGATATATTTCTTCGGGTCCATTATCTGTTATATTTACATCTTTCGTTTATCTATCACGGTCGTCACTAACGGGCTTGTACTAAACACGCGACAAAGGAGATTACATACTGGGTTACCCTCCTGGGTGGGGTGGAGTCCCTATCTGAGAAAGCTCTAAATAAATTACTTTGCTTTTAAATGACTAGATTTATAAATACATCATCCGTTACTTGTAGCAATGAATTATCTTTATGCGTTAATACCCTGGGGTGGGGTGGGGGGGCGTGTGGGGGGGGGGGGGTGGTGGTACCTGTCTACGAAAGCTCTGAATAAAATTTACTTTGCTTCAAGTAAACTGGATCTATAAATACATCAGTTACCTCGATCAATTATCTTTACGGATCATCTTACCGAAGCTCTCTTGAAGCTAATCGCATTCGTTCACCTATCATACAGGCGAATAACATTCACAGGGTTCATAAAATATACACATAACATAACATCACAATTGACTTTTCTGTATAACTCCTAACATCTTTAATATTTTGTGCAAAATGAGGTATTATATTTCTACATATAAATGCCTGCTATTGTATTATTAATATTAAGGTAAATAGGGAACGTTAAGTAATATCTAAAAAAAAATCCTATGACTCTTAACATCTGAAATATATTGTACAAATTAAGTATTATATTTCTACATATAAATCCTGCTATGTATTAGTTTCAAGCTCAAATGGGAAACGCTAAACTAATCTTTTTTTTTTTTGAGCTTCCTGTGTTACTCAGCAATTGTAATATTTTGTGCTAAATGAGGAATTATATTTCTTCATATAAATCCCTACTATGTAAATAAAAATATTAAGCTAATATGTAAACGTTAAATAATCTAAAAAAAAAAAAAGTTATCGTAAACGTCACGTAGGTCCAAGACGGACATCGCTCGCAGTGACAGTCTGGATGGATGGGTCCTTTGTCTTTAGCCCCCGACCTCCTGTGTTGTAAACTTGACTTTTTTTTTTTTTTTGATTTTTTTTTTTTTTCCCTTCTCTTATAATATGAGCATTATTTTCTCATTTTTCCTTTTAACACATTTAGGATGCTGCCGTCCTAATGGCAGAGTGTCTTTCACCTCCTCTTCTTCTCGGGACGAAAAAGTCACATTGTCTTACGTTGGGTGGGCACGTGGGAGACGAGGTACATTTGAAATGTTTATCTTTTAGCTCTCTCCTCTTTTCTTTCTTTCTCTCTCTCTCTCACACACACACACACACACACACATTAGGGTACACATCATACACACACTCATATATATATATATATATATATATATATATATATATATATATATATATATATATATATATATATATATATATATATATATATATATATATATATATATATATTCACTGCTAAATGCTAGCTTAACAACAGGATAGACAGAGGAACGCTAAATGGCGCACAGAATATGTCAGAAAAGATCTGCCGAAATTTTTTAACATGGCAGATCTCCCAAAGTCGTCGGTCCAGCATATTTCACCTTTTGCATAAATTTGAGACGATTTTGCATCATGTAATTCGGTTATTTAATTAAAAGGGCTCATGCAAAGAACTTCAGTGATACGAGAATTCATCGATCATAATTCGAAAGCACATCCTAAGCCGATTAATCCAACTAACTGCTTGATTTGAGCGCTGATACTGACGACGTTAGACTTATGAAATATTGAAGATTTGACTTGGGATGCACGAGGAGGCTGTTGAAGGTTCGAATTGATTCCCACAGGGGCATAAGCCATAGAACAGGTAGTAGGTTATCAAATCCAGAACAATCCAATATACGGAATCACTCAAAAACATGTAAACATATATTGACAGCAAGGATTTTTCTATCTTGGCCAACTGCGGAACAACAACAGCCTGACAATTTTAGAATCTATCATTATTAAAAAAAAGACTGTACCGTCGTTAAATACCCAAACGTCCTCTGTAAAATTGTTCATAGCCTAGTTTGGGCAGCTGGTCTGCCTCACTGTATTTTTACCTATATTATGTCAGTTTTACTCTTTCTTTTGTATAGGTAGGTGTTTCTGGAATTTTAGTGAAGTCCTGTACTTTTAATATGCTGACTTTGGAGGTGCAGTCATTTTAACTTTTAACTTTTAACTTTTAACTTTTAACTTTTACTTTTTACTTTAACTTTTAATTTTTACCTTTTATTTTACCTTTTACTTTTAACTTTTACTTTTTACTGTATTGGAGCTGTTGCCATGGCATTTTTAATATAAATTAAATTAGATCAATTATTAATGTTCGTAAACTTATATATATTTTTAGCCTTGAAAATGCGACCTGGAATTCGTCGCGAAACGTCGCATTAATAAACTGTTGAAAGATGAGGATGCCTTTCCCTACTACTTCCTTCGGAATATATCTTCTTTGAGCTCCAGCTCCGGCCCTTATGTGTGTATGTATAGTATATATATATATATATATATATATATATATATATAATAGATAGATAGATATAGATAGATAGATAGATAGATAGATATATATATATATATTATAGATATATATATATATCATATACTCTATCTATCTATCTATCTATCTATCTATCTATCTATACGATCTATAATACTATAGTATATATATATATATATATATATATATATATATATATACTATATATTATATATATATATATCTATCTATCTATCTATATATCTATCTATCTATCTATCTATCATATATATATATTTATATATATATATATATATATATATATATATATATATATATATATATATAGTATATATATATATATATATTATTCTTGAATGAAACGTAACTGAAGTAATGAGTCTAGAGATACTACGTTTCTGGTTGGTTTGGGAAAAATCTTGCATGTAAAAAAATAAATGAATTAATAAATAGATAAAATGGAATATAAAAATAAATAAAAGAATATAAATAATAAATAAATCAATCAATCAATCATTAAATAATAAATAAATGAATAAGTAAATAAATAAAATAAGTAAATAAAATATATAAATAGATTTAAAAAATAAATAAATAATTAATAAATAAATAGATAAATAAATAAATAAATATATAAATAGATTATAAAATAATAAATAAATAATTGTCAATCAATCAATAAATTAAGTAAATATAAATAGATGAAATAAATAAATAAATAGATAAATAAATAAATAAATAAATAAGATAAATATATAAGAGATGGATACATAAATAGATAATAAATAAATAAATAGATAAATAAATAAATAAACAAATAAATAAATAAACAAACAAAAAAATGATTAGACAAAATAAATAAATGAAATAAGTAAATACATAAAATAAATAAATGAATACGTAAATAAATATATAAAATAAATAAATAAATAAATGAAACGTTCCTCACTATGATTAACTGAATATTATTACTCCCAAGCGTTCCACCCTTTCTCTTTCTCAGAGTTGTTTTCCTGTCAATAATAAACCCAATATGAGTCGAAATGAAACGAGAGCGAGACTAATTGCATCCAGGACCCAGACGCTGACTTAACTATTGTTGTTGCCACGGAAGGGGGTGGGGGGCGTGCACTACTTTTCGCGTAGGTTAATTGAATTCGACGGCATCAGATCTTTAAAAAAAAAAAATGTCTTACGTATAAATTTAAGGTATTTACGCCATTTTGGTTGTCAGTTTTGGTCGTTTTCTCTTATGCTATTCTGGTACTTAATTTGATCTTCGCTTACTCGGGGAGTAAGCCTACAGGCTACTTTCTTGTTGTCGTTAGGGCGGGTAGGAAAGGTCTGTGGAAAAGCCTATAAAAAGTATATAAAAAGGTGTCTTGCGTTTGAGTTAAACATACGGAATTTTATGATATGATATCTATGATTTTTTTTATTATAATGAAAATGTAAAATATTAAATGTGTGTTAAACAGTATAGAACAATTATTATATAATAAAATATAGCGTATTTATTTAAATTTTCGTAGTTGAAACAATGCGCTATACGGCCGTAGATTTTAAGCA
>NC_087204.1:11386916-11394416 GCF_015104395.2 Macrobrachium nipponense | reverse complement strand
ATGCCACGAAGGAAAAATAAACGAAGGAGTCTGCGAGATCTTTTTGTGAATATGGTTTTGTCTACCAGGTTCCGTATAGCTGTCACCTATAATCCTTTAATTGTCTGGAGATTGTATCTAAGATGATTGTCTTAAACCTTTAATTGCACCCTTGTTTATGCTTGTTTGGGAAGGTTTCTTATCTTCCAGGTGTGTCGGATTCTAGGCACTAATCCTTTATAATCCCTATCTGTCAGTTAGACGAAACCTTCTTGTATTGTCTTTCCTCGTATTTTTGTCAGTAGCTGCTTCAGTAAACGGGCTTGTCAGCCGAAGATCTCGCAGACTCCTTCGTTTATTTTTCCTTCGTGGCATTTATCTTTATTTATGGATTTATCACATTCCTAACTTTCGTGATTCTGTTATACATATATATATATATAAAATATATATATATATATATATATATATATATATATACACATACATATATATATATATATATATATCATATATATATATATATATATATATATATTCAAATTCAATTCAATTCAAATTCTTTATTTCAGCTATAGAGCCATATACAAAATATTACGATAAAATAAAAGTTATATACAAATATATTAGGAATAAAACAAAGGTCTAAAATATATATATTTTGTATATATATATCATATATGATACCTGATTTAACTTCATTATACTGCTAAACTTATACCAAAAAGAAAACAAAACGAAAACTTTCTAACTCGTCTTTCTAATTGCTTCATACTAAATTTGCAACACATCCCCCACCCTCCCCCCCCTCCCCCCCCCCCCCACCCCCCCCCCCCCCCCCCCCCCCCCACCCTCTCTCTCTCTCTCTCTCTCATACACACAATCATGAAATCACCGTCTGTTTATCTTGCTTTATCTCCACCTCGCAAAATAAATACTAATGGAGAGGCTGTGCAATTTCATTGCCGACTTAATTTTAAGGCACCGCTAGGGAACGGGAAAACAAGAGAATCCCTTTTATTTTAGTTTATATGAGAAAGTACATATATCACGTTCCTCACACAATCAGGTGGTGTTCTTGTGTACAAAGAAGGAAAGCCTTCTCCCAGCATACCTCACCTCTAAGTTGACCTACGCGGGCAAAGGAAATACCTTTCCCTTAGAGGAACAAGTTACATAAGAGAAAAGTATTAGTTTTCGCTCTCTTTCGTTCATCACTCTTTTGTAAAGGAATTTTATTGCTCTCTTTCTGCCTCTGCGTCTCCAGTTCTTTTTGGCGTCATTTACGTTGACGGATTTGCGACTAATGTCGTATACACTTGAACGAACACCACCACTTCTTTGGAAGCATCAAATTCTCTACCTATCTCAGAACGCCCTGTCCATCTTTATTTCTTTATTTAGAGAGTGGAAGTTTCATTAAATGTTAGAGCAAAGTACAACCCAGTACCTGTTGAATATCAAAAACTTAGATGAACGAGATAGAGATGGGTCAATCAATAAACAAATCGTTGATTTTTTTATTTTTGCGAACAAATATGGAAGTGGCCTCCAGATAGGTTTGCTCGGTGATATGATGTGGAATTATAAACCTGGAAAGAAATAGCCAATTCATTTAAGAACATTTGATTCCAGAGGGCTAGACTAAACCAGGCGAAACTGTGGTTCATCTACACTGTTTCGCCGTGTTTAATACTAGCCCCTGGGGGCCAAATGCGTTCCTCTGTGTATAGTGTATAGTACTATCCCCTAGGTGGTCAATGTGTTCCTCTGTGTAAAGTACTAGCCCCTGGTGGGTCAGAAACGTTCCGCCGTGCTTCGTACTAGCCACTGGGGGTGTTGTGCGTGTTCATCTGTGCATAGTACTAGTCCCTGGGGGGTCATATGTGCTCTCTGTGTATAGTTACTAGCCCCAGGGTGCTGTCAAATGTGTTCCGCTGTGCTTAGTACTATCCCCTTGGGATGTCATGCGTGTTCCTGGCCATAAAGAAAGGAAAAGAACCCATAATTAGCAAACTTTGCAACGGTACACACAATGGCTTTTGTTGCAAACTTTTCGAGGAAGTTTTTAATGAGGAAACGTATAGTACTAGCCCCTGGTGGGTCAAAAATGTCCCGCCGTGTATAGTACTAACCCATGGGGGTGTCATGTGTGTTCCTCTGTGCATGGTACTAGCCCCAGGGTGGGTCCAATTGTGTACCTCTGTGTATAGTACTAGCCTCGGGGGGTCAAATGTCCCAAAGTGCATTTGATCCCCAGCGGCTAGACTAAACATGACGAAACACATTTGATACTATTTCTGTTTCGAACAGTGAACTCGAAATGACGTATATATAACGAATGTCAAAAATCATACGAAATTTTTGTTTTTCTGAGGGCCAGGTTTTTACATTTGTAACTATAGTTTTTATATAATTCAGTAATTATAAAAAAAATCTGGTTAAAAGTGAGTAAGATATTGTTACATTATTTATATCTACTTCGATCTTTCATTGTGTCAAAATATGGATCGAATAAACCAGGACTAACATTATTATATATATATATATATATATATATATATATATATATATATATATATATATATATATATATATATATATATATATATATATATATATATATGTTATACTTAATTGAAACGTAACTGAAGTAATGAGTCTAAAGAATAATACGTTTTTGGTGGTTTTGGAAATATCTTTGCCTGTAAAAAAAAATTAAAATAAAACAAATAAAAATAATTAAATAGATAAATGATAGATGAAGTAAATAAAAAAACAGATACAAAAATAAATAAATAGATAAATAAATAGATGAATAAAAAAAATAAAATAAATAAATAAATTAAATAAGTAAATAAAAAAATAAATAAATAAATAGATAAAATAAATAAATGAATAAACAAATAGATATAAAAATAAATAAATAAATAAATAAATAAATAATAAATATAAATAAATAAATAAGTAAATAAATAAAGAGTTACAATAAATAAATGAATAAATAATAAAATAAATAAATAAATCATAAATAAATAAATAAATAGATAAAATAATAAACAAACACAAATAAAAAATAAATATATCGATAAAAAATGAATAAATAAATAAATGAAACGTTCATCACTATGATTAAACTGAATATTATTACTCCCAAGCGTTCCACCCTTTCTCTTTCTCTGTCTCAGAGTTGTTGTTTTCCCGTCAATAATAAACCCAATATGAGTCGAAATGAAACGAGAGAGACTAATTGCATCCGGGACCCTGACGCTGACTTAAATATTGGTGTTGCCAGGGGGAGGGTGAGGGGGGCCCACTACTTTTCGCGCAGGTTAATGAATTCGACGGCATCAGACCTTTTTTTTAAAAAATTGCAGTGTGTATAAATTTTAAGGTATTTACGCCATTTTCGGTTGTCAGTTTTTGTCGTTTTTTCTTATGCTATTCTGGTACATTAATTTGATCTTTGCTTACTCGGGGAGTAAGCCTACAAACTTCTTTCTTGTTGTTGTTGTTAGGGCGGGTAGGAGAGGTCTATGGAAAAGCCTATAAAGCTCAGAAAAAGGTGTTTGGCGTTGAGTTAAAGATACAGGAATTTTAGGATAGGATATCTATGATTTGTTTATTAGAATGAAAATATAAAAATATTAAACAATGTGCGTGCTAAACGGTAAAGAACAATCATTATCTAGTAAAATATAGCGTCTTTATTTCAGTTTTCGTTGTTGAAACAATGCGCTATACGGCTGTAGATTTTAAGCACTCGCCCCGAGGAAGCTGGAGGTCGGATCACTACTTGTTTATGCCATGCATCGATATGTTACTACTACTAGAAACATATTTAGTTCCCTCCCTTAATGCTGAATGCATTTGTTATCCCTTATTTCACAGATATCCGAAAGCTTTCCATTTGCAGCCTGATCTTCTCTGAAGCCTTTTCATCGAATATAAGAGTTTTATTGTTAACAGGTCACGAAATGCTGACGCACGCACTCTCTCGATCCGGGCAGATCTAAACACCATTAACGGGGCTAAGATTGTTACAGATGTTGCTTTTAAACTGTCAAAATTGGACCTAATACATCCAGCCATTTGCTGCAGATTTATAAAATTCAGCTGCAAGCTCCAATGTTAAGAAAAAAAACCGAAAACACTTTCGTCTTAATCAAAACAGATTTCAAAGGTATTTACTGGAGCCAGAGGTAGATTCAATTTGGATGAATTATATCCTTTTTGTGCGTTTTTTTTATTCCGATGTAAATGCTAAACTAAATTTTAAGGATTAATTAACTATGTCTAATGGGCAATGATTCTCACGCCGAAGGAAAAAGATTCGTTCCCTTCACACTGCTCTAAGCCCTTGATAGGTATACGTAAATTTAAGTGCGTATGTATCTTAAATTCAGATAAATTTGTACGCACACCATCTCTCTCTCTCTCTCTCTCTCTCTCTCTCTCTCTCTCTCTCTCTCTCTCTCTCTCTCTCTCTCTGTCCATTTTTTTTATTTATGTAAACGGCAGACGTGCTGTTGATAATTTTACTTCGGTGTATACGTAACAAGATAACGAATTTGTATTTAATAATTATCCATAGAGCAAATGATGGCCATACTTCTTATTATTGAAACATACGAGTGCATAAAAAACATGTAATTAACACTTTAGTACTTTTCTCAGGAGTTTTGGCATTTTACGTACAATTAAATTCTTTGTAAGTTTAATCAACTTATGACAGAACACTTAGATAAGTGAACTCATTTCTTAATACGTAATGAATGATAATACTTAGTTCAATAGCAAAATAATCTTGCATACAAATGTATTTGAAATACTTCCGAGTTCGTTCCCCGCTGCTGCGAATGCGGAACAAGAGGAATTTATTTCTGGCGATTAGAATTTCATTTCTCGATCTAATGTGGTTCGGATCCCACAATAAGCTAAGTAATCAGTTGGTTCCTAGCCACGTAAAAACAAATCTAATCCTACGGGCCAGCACAAGGAGAGCTGTTAATCAGCATAGTGCTCTGGTTAAACTAAGATATATTTGATTTTTTCTAGTAGTAGTGCTGATATTAAAATCGGAGACGATAGTCATTGAATTGAAAATAATGTTTCTTTACTGAAATGCGTAGAAATGAGTTAGTGAAGTAACCTACATTTGCAATTAGTGTTTATTTTATCAATGTAATGCAAGAAGATTGATATACCCTTTCTCAATTAGACCATAAGGGGCATTAACTGATGCAAAATCATAACTTCCTCATTCTGATTATTTTCACGAATCTGATGAAAAGAACGAAGACAAATTTGGTCGTTCGACTCCAAAAGCGATGACCTGGAAATGAAGTTTTAAGTCAAATATAGATTTTAGAGACAGCGATGGACTGGAAACTAGAATTTTTATAATGTATGTATGATATTATAAAACTTTAAGTCTACATTGTCTGCTAAGTAATTATATGTATACGTATATACACACACACACACACACACACACACACATATATATATATATATATATATATATATATATATATATATATATATATATATATATATATATATATATATATATATATATATATATCTCTATATATATATATATATATATAATATATATATAATATATATATATATACATATATATATAGAGATATATATATATATATATATATATATATATATATATATATATATATATATATATCATACATACATACATCAGATATAAATTCGTTGTCACTCGTCTTTAGGTTTCTTCTTGAAATATACGTGTGCCTTCTATTCTGTTTTAATTTATCTTACGATATTGCAAGTTTAATTTAAATTTTCTTATATTGTCTGAATCATTTTAAAAGTTTGATATATATTATATATAATATATATATAACTATATATATATATATCATATATATATATATATACATATATCATATATATATATATATAGATATATATATATATATATATATATGTGTGTGTGTGTGTGTGTGTGTGTGTGTGTGTGTGTGTGTGTATGTGTGTGTGCTTATTTGTATATGTATTTCAAATTGACTCAGGCAGCGGGAAAAACTAAAGTAGATCTGCACTGGACCAGACATTAGGTGACTGGAGCATCATGTATAATTCATGCGTGCTTCTTTATGTGGATAATTATGCTATCAGGAACTCCTGTCTAATTGCAGGTGTCTGGTTGATTTGTTAGTTCTTACTGGCGTCGCAACGAAACAGGTGTCTCATCAGCGGAAAAAAGTAAGAGAGCAGAACTAAAAACCCACTGGTGCAAAAATGCTCTACCCTAAATTTCCTTTCCCGTCCCCATCTCTATCTCCATCTGGCAAAATCCGTTTGCATTTCCTGTGAACCCATCTCGACGAGGCTTCAGTGTTTCCAAAGTATCTACTACTTCCTTTCCTTACTCTCTACAGCAGATCTTACCATTCCAGTCTTCGTTTTCAATGGGATAAAATGAGATGTTGATTCATAGGCAGGCTTTGAAATGTACCATTTTACAATAAGAAGTCTTTAAAGAAACAGGATTCTAGAATTTTGATATTTGGCAGCTGTTATGCTTAAATGATATTGCCATATGTTATTACCATTAAGCAAAGCGAGACTCTTCTCTCTCTCTCTCTCTCTCTCTCTCTCTCTCTCTCTCTCTCTCTCTCTCTCTCTCTCTCTCTCTCTCTTTTTTCTAACACCTCACATTCTTTAACTCAACAGGTTATGAAATGTTTACACGACTCTTGATTCCATCCCACCAAGGTTTCATTGTCATCACTTTCTTTTGTTTTGTGTTTTTAGGTGACATTCACGAGGCATAAAAGACACAAAAATGAAATGAATGCGCGCATTAATATTGAGGGTTCTGACGCTAAGCAATATTTACTGCACAAGCCACAGACATAGATCAGGCGCTGGTGACGGATCTTAGCTTCGGAATCCCGGGAGATATTTATGAGCGTCTTTACTCGTCCACATTATTTTTATTCGAGAGTAAATCTCCTTTTCACTCGTATTTGGTTCTGTCGTCTGAGCAATATTTTGAGCGATGTATCTCGCAATGTATAGATTATTTTTATTTGAGAGTAAATCTCCTTTTCACTCGTATTTAGTCCTGTCTTCTGAGTAATATTTAGAGCAATGTATCGCGCAATGTATAGATTATTTTAACATGAGAGTAAATCTCCTTTCCACTTGTATAGGGCTCCTTGTGAGGAATATTTTGAGCAATGTATCTCGCAATGTATAGAATCAACTTTAATTTTCGTTTATGACGTCTCTTGTGTGCGTGTGAATGTGGTGTGTGGTTTTTTCTCCCCATTACCCTGGGTACTTTGCCGAAATAAACCTTGTGTTCAGGTTTTGATATCAACAGAGATAATTCGTACATTTGACATCAGGTTGCTATGAAACTTTGTGGCAAAAAAGACAGCGTCTTTGATTATACTTCATACTTCCAATCTTTTTTTGCGAATATTAATCTCATAGGTAAGACCCATTTCCAATACAGCTTTCCAA
>NC_087204.1:11326916-11384416 GCF_015104395.2 Macrobrachium nipponense | reverse complement strand
CTTTATTTCCTACGTTTCGTAATAACTTCAGTAGATCCTCAGAGAATCTTAGATAATAAATAAAATTACATTAAAAATTACTCTAAAATTCACAAGTTACAGACCAAATATATATATACATATATATATATATATATATATATATATAATATATATATATATATATATATATATATATATATATATATATGAAATTTTATCACATCATGGTTATTCATACACATGCATTAAGCAACGAATGTCCTTTAATATCCAATTTGTTCCACCTCGGAATTGATATATTTTCTTGTATGTTAACCGAACGGGAATATTTTAGTTGATAATAATTTCGTCCTCTCGTGGATTCGAAACAGCGTGCACTGTGGAGAAATCAGGTCCCTAGTGATTTTACCGATTTGCTCAAAATGAGTTGGCTCTTAAAATACGTAACCATTGTGTTACGGTCTACAAACAAGCAATGCGTCTTTTACCGTTGTTGTTGTTGTTTGAGATTAAGCTGGCCTTGTGCCAGCACGGGCTCTTGCTTCCTAGAGCAGCCCGTAGGACCCCGTTCGACATAGCTGTGGTTTTAAAAGCTATATGATATAGGGCAAAAAAAAAAAAAAAAAAAAAAAAAAAAAAAAAAATCCGTACGTATTGTTTCCTTCATGAAGAAAGACGAAGCAAAGAAATAAATAAATAAACAAAATTTTGATAATTAGGCACAAAGCACTCATCGCCTATAACGCAATCAGATGTCTTCAACTAGAGCAGAAATACCAGCGTCACCCACCAACAATTGCAACTCGTCAGTGGATCGTTATTGCTTGTAGACAACAAAACTTCACTTCACAATTCTATGCTTTTTTCGGGCACTGGCATTCGGCTTCTTGTGATGCCCTTTTCAGTAAGGGGGGTGTTTCTCATTTGCATGTAAATTGTTTTTCGAAGTCACTCAAACATTTTTTTATATATATTTGAGCCAATTTAACTACAAGCATGGTAAACATTTTTGTGTTTTAACTTAATCTTCTATGTTATATTTTAGCAAACTGGAAAATCCTATGGAATTCTATTGTATTTCTAAATTATCGTTCTATATCGTCGAAAAATACTGGTGACGAAATTGATTATTTAGCGGGATATTTACAATTCATGTAAAAGCATGAAAGAAGCAGGTGAGGTATTTATCATTAATTTTGTTTGAAAGCATCGTATTCTTTCGTTTTCCTTTTTTTTTGTATAAATTAACCTTGAAAAATAGGCTGTCTTCGATTAAAACGTAATCGATAACTAACAACAACTCCATAATGCAATTACAACATTCTGAAAACAATCATTTCATATAAAAAGAACAATATAAACTAGATCATGGCGAGTTACAGATAATATATACTTAGCTAGACAGCATAATTAGTTCCAAAACATTTTGCAGTCGACGTAGCGCGAAATACTGATTAATCTAAATATCACGGGTATATTATTCGAAAAAAATGCGATGCTCATATTCTGGCAACATTCGTGCAATACGTGCGGGGCACTGCGGCTGCCCTTTGATACCCATTTGTCAGGAGTCACAATGAGACCCGAACTGGGTACATGCTGTGTAAGTGTATTTCCATTTGGTCAACAGACTGACTTTTTTCTAATATCATGAATCTAAGATTAACATACACGCTGTTTAAGTGTATTTCCATATGTCCTGAATTTAAAAATTAGCATCTTTAGCTTTCGCCTCTTCAAGTAAAATGAAAATCCTGAAAAATATCTGCAGTTAATATAAGGATGAGCCTATGATGACAGGAGTCAGTGTATATCTCAGGTACTGAAACTGGTAAAGAAAGAGATAACTCTTCAATTAACAATGAAATGAAGCATTACTTTTTTTCATATTCTACGTTTTTAGCTTTCTTTAAAAGAAAACTATTGTGACGGCTTTGTCTGTCCGTCGGTTCTTTTTTTCTGTCCATAGTTTTTTTCTGTTTGCCCTCAATTCTTACAAACTGCTGAGGTTAGGGGGCTACAAATTGCTATGGTGATATTCCACCCTCTAATCATCAAGCTCACCAAATTGCAGCCCTCTAGACTCGGTAGTTTTATTTCATTCAAGGTTAAAGTTACCTATACTCGTGCGTCTGGCGACGTGGTTAAAGTTCAATGGGCCGCGGCTAATTCAGTGTTATACCGAGACCACCGAAAGATAGATCTTCCATTGTTTTTTGTGACTCTATATAACCGATGATTTAGAAAAAAATGGTAAAATCTTTTACAGAAAATACCACGTGAAGAAAAAAATTAAATATATGACAACAGCATTAGCTATAAAAGCTTCTAAAATTGTTTATATATTAATCTAATGTAAAACTAATCACTCTCGTTGATTCCTTTGATGTTCTTAACGTGACACGACGATAAGTTGAAAGTTGTATTCTAATCGTGAATAGCTCTCATTCCAGGCTGTATAATTGCAACAGGCTTGGATTCCGTTACATCTAACATTTCACACCTTTGTTTTCCGACACATTTACTTTGGTAAACTAAGAACTGCGATACCCAGATAATTGCAAAAGTCAAAACGCAATTGCACGTAGCATGATACAGTGTCATCAAGTTTCCTTTACGCTTTGTGGGCATTTAAAATACGATGACACTTGAAACTCACACCCAGTTTATCAGACGCGAGAATGTTTTAAATCAACCGCATCCAGATTTAGATAAAAAGGGAATTGGTATTTTATTTGAACAGGGCGTTTAATCAGAATAGTTGCTTTATAACAACACAAAGAATTATTTGGCATTGTTGACTCATTTCGTTAACGAAAACAACCGGCAC
This sequence comes from Macrobrachium nipponense, assembly GCF_015104395.2. Classification (NCBI taxonomy): domain Eukaryota; kingdom Metazoa; phylum Arthropoda; class Malacostraca; order Decapoda; family Palaemonidae; genus Macrobrachium; species Macrobrachium nipponense. The sequence goes on along the minus strand of NC_087204.1, from coordinate 11,381,604 downwards.
ATGTAAGCTATTCAAAGCGTTCTCTTGGAGAAGGCGTTTGTCATATTATGATGTCTCGGTTTTCTGATGCCCAGTCGGTTACATCCTGCTCTCTCTCTCGTCTTCCTCTCTCAGTCTCTCTCTCACCATCTCTCTTTCTCTCTCTCCCGATCTCTCTCTCCTCGCCTCCTCTCTCCTCTCCCTACTCTCTCTCTCTCTCTCTCTCTGCCCGTACACAGACACACTCCGATGAAGGAAAAGTCATTTTCCCAAAATTTTTTGTAGAAATTTCACGATATATCTAAAGTGACGGTTAATACATATGCTGCTTAATACGTACACATATGTATTCAGTTAGAACAGCCCAGACTTCAAATGCACTGTTTATCCATCTGAGTGAAAAATCTCATTGATAATTGGAATTGGGGTGATACCTCTGTAATTGCTAGATCTAATGATTATGTTTCAAGAAATTTACTGAATCAGCAATTATACATCACTGATAAAAAACAACCTAAATCTTAGTCCGGGAATGTACCATTTGGACCCGTATATTTGTAAAATGTTTATGAAGGCCTTAAAATAAATGAACTACTAATAAAATAAATTAGTGCCACATGTATATAGTTATTATTTCTCTCTCTCTCTCTTTCTGTCTCTGTCTCTCTCTCTCTCCCTCCCTCTCCTCCCGATATATTTATATATATTTTTTTTTTATACTTCGTGATCAAGTTATTCAATATATACTATTATATATATATATATATATATGATATATTATATATATATATATAGATATATATATATATATATATATATATATATCTATATATATATATATATATATATAATATATATATATCATATAATATATATATATATATATATATATCTATATCAAAAGAAGAAGAAGAAAAAAAGAAAAGTAAATTGAATTAACGACTGACTCAAGAACGGAAAAATATTAGTTTCCGGACCTCGACACTGATATAATTTTCTGAATAATCGTCAATGAGGGTCGTTAGAATCCGAATCCAATTATTTCACCTTGAATCGCTTTGAAGAATATCTGAAGGAATGAAAATTATTAACGAGACGGGAGAATTATCATCACTGTAATGTGCATTAGCGGCCTAATTTTATGGTGCGGTAGATAACCGAAGAAAAATATTGGGGTTGGTCATCTGTCAAAGTGTTTATTTCGACGTCAAGTTAAAACAATTACGTCTGAATCTTACGACAATGCTTTTCTTCAATTCGTTTATCGCTGAAAGTGTGAATTGTTTCTAATATTGGAATAAATGGATCTTTCCAAGGTGGTGACCTCCAGCCAAAGTTCGGGGGTCCTTATATAGGGCTGATATATTTCTTCGGGCCATTATCTGTTATATTTACAATCTTTCGTTTATTTATCACGGTCGTCACTAACGGGCTTGTACTAAACACGCGACAAAGGAGATTACATACTGGGTTAATACCCTGGGTGGGGGTGGAGTCCCTATCTAAGAAAGCTCTAAATAAATTTACTTTGCTTTAAATGACTGGATTTATAAATACATCCAGTTACTTGTAGCAATGAATTATATTTATGCGTTAATACCCTGGGGTGGGTGGGGGGGGGGGGGGGGGGGGGGGTGGAGTCACTGTCTACGAAAGCTCTGAATAAATTTACTTTGCTTCAAGTAACTGGATCTATAAATACATCCAGTTACCTCGATCAATTATCTTTACGGATCATCTTACCGAAGCTCTCTTGAAGCTAATCGCATTCGTTCACCTATCATACAGGCGAATAACATTCACAGGGTTCATAAAATATACACATATCATAACATCTTCTTCTTCTTCTTCCCAGCTTTTTCCCATTTTTATATGGGGTCGCCGTTTCGGATGAGCCGTTTCCATCTATTTCTATCTTGCGCTTCTGCCTCATCAATTCCCTTCTCATGTAAATCTCCTCTCACACAGTCCTTCCATCTCTTTCTTGGTCTCCCTCTCTTTCTTCTCTTGCACCTCCACTCCCATAGTATGTCTCCCAGCGTGGTCCTCATCTCTCCTCAACAGGTGTCCATACCATCTCAGCCTCCCCTCCTGCACTTTCTTGATACTTCCACCACCTTAGTTGGACCCCCTTATGTAGTCCATTTCTGATCCTATCCACTCTTGTTACCCAGACATCCACCTAAGCATTCTCATTTCTGCCACATCCATCTTCTTCTGCTCTGCTTTTCTCATGCTTGCTGTTTCCGTACCATACAGCATTGCTGTTCTTACCACCGTCTTGTGAAATTTTCCTTTTAACCTAAGCGGCACTCTTTTGTCACAAAGAACTCCCGAGGCCGCTCTCCAGTTGTTCCAGCCTGCCTGTACCCGAATGTTTTACTTCTTCTTCCATACTTCCTCCAGCGTTAACAAAAGATCCCAAATACTTAAACTTATCAACTCTCCTTATTTGCTCTCCACCAAGCTGAATACTTTCTCTATCATCCCCCTAGTGGTGGTACACATATATTCTGTCTTGGATCTACTTATTCTCATTCCTCTGTCCTCCAGTACTTGTCTCCATCTTTCCAATTTCACTTCCAGATCTTCCCTGCTCTCTGCACACAGAAACAATATCATCCGCATACAATATGTTCCATGGTACTGTCTCCCTTACTCCTCTATTATAACATCCATCACTATGTTAAAGATAAATGGGCTCAGAGCCGACCCCTGGTGTAATCCTACTCTCACCTCAAACCTTCTGTCTCCCCAACACTGCTCCTCATCTGGTAAACAATTCCGGGTTACATCTCTTGTATCAATCGCACATACTTCTCTGGCACCATCTTCTCCCTCAGGCTCCTCCATACCTCTTGTCTCGGGACTCTGTCATAAGCCTTTTCAAGGTCAATGAATACCATATGTAGGTCCCTTTGTCTTTCCCCGAATTTCTCCATTATTTGCCTCAGACAAAATATACCATCTGTTGTTCCCCTTCCCTTCATAAATCCCAATCTGCTCTTTACCTATTTGTACTTCTTTTTTCTCTCAGTCTAGCATCTATCATCCTTTCCAGTATCTTCAAAGAAGTGTGGGACATCAATTTAATGCCCCTATAATTAATACCCACACTCTTGGACATCGCCTTTCCCTCTTTAAAAATTGGGATCAATATACTCCCACGCCACTCATTTGGTAATCTTTCCTGTTCAAGGATCTTTATCATAAGATCGTACAGTATATCCACTCCTTTCATCTCCTAATGCTTTCCATGCCTCCACCGGGATCATGTCTGGTCCGGTTGCCTTCCCATTTCTTCATCTTCTTCAGTGCATTTAGTACCTCTTGCCATAGAAAACCTCATTACCATGCCAATGTTCACTTGCCCATCCTCTCTTATTAGTCTATTATTTTCTTCATGTTTTAACAACTGTTCGAAATATTCTTTCCATCTCTTCACAATGTCTTCCTCCTTTCTAAGCACTACACCCTCTTGATTCTTTATTTGTTTGATGTGTGTTATATCTTTGGTGCTCTTATTTCTAGCCTTTGATAGCTTCATCATCTTCTTTAATCCTTCCTTTGTCCCCAGCTCCATTATACACATCATCATACGACTTTGCTTAGCTTGGGCTACCACCTTTTTCACCACCTTGTTTTTCTCTCTGTACCTATTTCTGTCTTCCACTGACTGTGGACTCTTCCCATCTTTTCTTTGCCTCCTTCTTATCTTTTACTACTTTCTCAATGTCTTCATCCCACCACCAACTATCCTTTTCTTCCCATATGATACCAGAATGTCTCTCCTAGCAGCTCCTTTCCATGCCTTCTTATTACTGCTGCATTTCGTGCCCACCATTCTTGAACATCTTCAATCCCTATATCAATATCGTCCAAAACCCTCCTCTTAAACTCTCTCTTCTTATCCCCTTCCTTCTGTAATTCGTACCATTTAATTTTCCTTATCCCTTTAGCTTTGGTTTTTCTTTCCCTTTTCAACTTCAAGTCCATACATAGCAGCCTCGTGTTGGGGGGCTACATGGTCGCCTGGAATAAACTTTGCAGTTTCTTGACCTCCACCAGATTTATCCTTTATACAAGAAATAGTCTATCTGGGAGAATCTTCCCCCACTCCTATATTGTTAGGTTAGGTCCCTTTTCTTCTCAAAATGTGTTTACTATTGCCATGTCGAATGACACAGCAAAGTCCACTACACTCTATCCTTCTGGGTTTTCTCTCCCCAATTCCATGGCCCCCATGCACCCGCCCAATCGCCTCATTTTCACTTCCGACATGGCCATTCAAATCTGCCCCAACTATCACCCTCTCATGCTCTTCCAGTTCTTGCATTATTCCATCCATGTCTCTCCAGAAATTTCCCTTCTTCTTCTTCTGTGCAACCAACTGTGGTGCATATGCGCTTATAATATTCAGAATCTCTCCTCCATAACATATCTTCATCTGATGATACGGTCATTCTTTCTATGCACTTTTATTACCGAGTTCTTTAGTTCACTAGACAGTACTATGCCAACTCCATTTCTACCTTGTTTATTTGCTCCACTATAATATTAGCTTATATCCATCTCCAACTCTTTAGCTTTATTTCCTTTCCACCGCGTTTCTTGCACACACAACATCTACTTTCTTTTCTCTCATCAAGTCAGCCAATTCTCTACCTCTCCCAGTCATGGACCCAACATTTAGCTGACATACTCTGAACCCAATGTGAGCTCGCTTCTTTAGCTGCACCCGCCCTCCTGATGCAGTAGCCCTCGCCTTACCACAGAGTTAGGGCGATGTCTCTGTGCGTCGTTTACGGAGTACGCCCTAGGCATTACCTCTTTCCATATTTTCGGCTCATTCCATTTTTTGGTTTTGGCACAGATTTTTACAGCCGGATGCCCTTCCTGACACTAACCCTCCCTATTTATCCGGGCTTGGACGGCACCCATAAGGACTTGGTTGCCCCCCCCCCAGGTGGCTAGGTTACATATTCATAACATCACAATTGACTTTTCTGTATAACTCCTAACATCTTTAATATTTTGTGCAAAATGAGGTATTATATTTCTACATATAAATGCCTGCTATTGTATTATTAATATTAAGGTAAATAGGGAACGTTAAGTAACATCTAAAAAAATTCCTGTATGACTCTTAACATCTGAAATATATTGTGCAAAATTAAGTATTATATTTCTACATATAAATGCCTGCTATGTATTAGTTTCAAGCTCAAATGGGAACGCTAACTAATCTTTTTTTTTTAAGCTTCCTGTGTTACTCAGCAATTGTAATATTTTGTGCAAAATGAGGAATTATATTTCTTCATATAAATCCCTACTATGTAAATATTAATATTAAGCTAATATGTGAACGTTAAATAATCTAAAAAAAAAAAAAAGTTATCATAAACGTCACGTAGGTCCAAGACGGACATCGCTCGCAGTGACAGTCTGGATGGATGGGTCCTTCGTCTTTAGCCCCCGACCTCCTGTGTTGCAAACTTGATTTTTTTTTCCCTTCTCAGATAATATGAGCATTTTCTCATTTTTCCTTTTAACACAATTTAGGATGCTGCCGTCCTAATGGCAGAGTGTCTTTCACCTCCTCTTCTTCTCGGGACGAAAAAGTCCCATTGTCTTACGTTGGGTGGGCACGTGGGAGACGAGGTACTTTGAGATATTATCTTTTAGCTCTCTCTCTTTCTCTTTCTCTCTCTCTCTCTCTCACACACACACACACACACACATTAGGGCACACATCATACACACACTCCATTATATATATATATATATAATAATATATATATATATATATTATATATATATATATATATATATATATAATATATATATATATATTCACTGCTAAATGCTAGCTTAACAACAGGATAGACAGAGGAACGCTAAATGGCGCACAGAATATGTCAGAACAGCTGTGCCGAAATTTTTTAACATGGCAGATCTCCCAAAGTCGTCGGTCCAGCATATTTCACCTTTTGCATAAATTTGAGACGATTTTGCATCATGTAATTCGGTTATTTAATTAAAAGGGCTCATGCAAAGAACTTCAGTGATACGAGAATTCATCGATCATAATTCGAAAGCACATCCTAAGCCGATTAATCCAACTAACTGCTTGATTTGAGCGCTGATACTGACGACGTTAGACTTATAAATATTAAAGATTTGACTTGAAAATTTTAATTTTGAAATGTTTGCCATTACTGAGGGGCTTATCGAAATGAACGAAAGATGTGGTCAGCAAAGATATAATAAACGGAATCTGAGTGCCTTGGTATTAACAGTTTTAACTCGTGGAACAATTGCAACAAAGATAATATAAATGAAATCTATAATTATCATCAATATTTTTTTTTCGAGAAATAGAAATTTGGGTAAGATAAATTCAATCAAACCGATATGACAAATTAGCATTGAAGCCAACACCAAAAACCCCCAAGAAAGTTAATGCAATAATAAATTTTATTGCTTCAGAGTTGCAAAGCAATGTGACTGAGGACTCCCAAATAATAGATCGGTGTGTAAGCCTAGGTAGGTCAGGATAAAAAAGAATATCAAACCGATGTGTTTTGATGTAGTAAAACTGCGATAGAGCATCTCTCTCCATCTCTCTCTCTCTCTCTCTCTCTCTCGTTTTCTATATATATATATATATATATATATATATATATATATATATATATATATATATATATATATATATATATATATATATATATATATATATATATATATATATATATATATTATATATATATATCTTTTATATCTTTGCTGACCAATCTTTCGTTTCATGTTCGATAATCCCCCTCAGTAATGCAAACATTTCAAAATTAAAATTTTCAAGTCAAATCTTTAATATTTATAAGTCTAACGTCGTCAGTATCAGCGCTCAAATCAAGCAGTTAGTTGGATTAATCGGCTTTAGGATGTGCTTTCGAATTATGATCGATGTAATTCTCGGTATCACTGAAGTTCTTTGCATGAGCCCTTGTATTAAATAACCGAATTACATGATGCAAAAAAATCGTCTCAAATTTTATGCAAAAGGTGAATATGCTGGACCGACGACTTTGGGAGATCTGAATGTTTAAAAAAAATGTTCGGGCGGAACAGCTGTTCTGACATTTATTCTGTGCGCCATTTAGCGTTCCTCTGTCTATCCTGAATATTTTGAATTTTACACCTGATTTAGTGCCATAAAAATTCGAGCTTAAGGGTTAACCATATATGCTGCCTAATCATTATTTTATACCAAATCAAATTTGCTATATCTAAACCGATTATCCTTCCTTTATTCTATCAAGCATCACGTCAAATTTGGTATATAGCAACTGTGGTATTAATTCTGCTCTGCCCTATGTAGCATCGATATATAAAAGAAGTTCAATAGAACCTGTTATAGTAGATTCACATCAGCCGTGCATCTTATGTCTAGGCCAGTCCCTTACGACGCTCCTGATTGGTTGTTGATAAGCCAATCACAAGGCTGGAAACTCTGTCTCTCGAGAGAGTTCACGTTGGCAGGATGTATGTACATTACACCTCTCCTGAGGGATACGTCTTTCAAAAGTATCCCTCAGGAGAGGTGGAACATAACATCCTGCCTATGTGAACACTCTCGAGAAACTGAGAGTTTCCAGCCCTGTGATTGGCTTATCAACAGCCAATCAGGAACGTCGTAAGGGACTGGGCTAGACATCAAATGCACGGTTGACGTGAATATACTATAGTAGCCCCACATTGGTCAAAGGCCTCGTATATCACAAGTTGACGATGATCTTCGTACTCATATACTTTATTTGTTTGAAATATTGTGAATTTAATATTGAATTGTCCAGCGTATAGCAACCATTTTTTAATGCTTACCGAAGTTGTTGGTAAGTTGTGAAAAAGATAACTTTAGCAACATATTTCACTCAATATTTAAATGAAGATTTAAATACCCAGATTAATTCCGTCATTCTACATGATAGCATGATTAAGTATACACTCAGGCTGAACATAATTCACGCGTTCATTTTAAGCTGATGAAAAATGTTTATATAACAACGTTATCTTCCGTTAAAACTCAGTTAAAACCGATACGTAGATAAACGATTAAACCTCGACTGCAATGTTGCAATTACTCCGACTTCCTCCGCTTAATGTTATCGACGAAAGCGATTGCAGGAGACAGAGGTGTCTGCTCTGCCACTGATTCGACTTCCAGGTCACGTCCCTCAGATAACATGTGGACAGTTTGTGGCCGTTCGGGTTGTCAGTTTGTCAGTAAACGAAGTAGGAGGATGTTGCCACCACTTCTCCACGGTACTTTTTTTTCGAATTCTTCCGGAATTCGCAATGAGAGAGAGAGAGAGAGAGAGAGAGAGAGAGAGAGAGAGAGAGAGAGAGAGAGAGAGAGAGAGAGACTTCTAGTATGATTACCCTAAGATTTTAGGAGCAGACTACTTGCATAATAAGGTCACTGCTCTTTCGCTTATCACATATAAACAGTCGATGAATCGATCAGACATCTCGCCAGTTTATTTACAGTGCAAAATCTCTCTCTCTCTCTCTCTCTCTCTCTCTCTCTCTCTCTCTCTCTCTCTCTCTCTCCAAGATAATCAAGGTCTTTTGAGTTTCTATGGACAATGTGCAATTAGACGTAATTATAGATAAACGACCCCAGTTCGTCTCTCATTAAATTGTATGGATGACTAATTTTAGCAGCGAAGTAAAGGCACGGGTTTTGTTTCCTAAAAATAATCAGAACTCTTTATGGAGAGAGAAACCTTTGCCCCGCCCCCGCCCCCCACAATCATGAAAGTTTTCTTCACCATTTCTTTTTCTATCCTATAATATCCACCACTTCCTCTTCTCTCCACCAATCTTTCCTTTTCGTTTAATTTGATAAATCTTCACCCTTCCTCTGACGTTGCTTCGTTTTCTATCAAGGTATTTTATCAAATGACATTTAATTTAGTTAACCCCCTTATCCTTAAGACTTAACTCTGCTTTTCCATCGAATGATTTCATTCGGGTTTATTCTGTTTTTCCTTGGTTTTCTTTTTTGTTTTCCGTATATTTCTCATCCTACAGGTAACCTCGAGAAATGACTCTTTCCGAGGTATATCTTTAGCTTCGTTTATTCCCAAAACATAGCTAGATAATTCAGGTTGAGTGTCTCAGGTTAAACGCGCAGTGAGGACTGAATAAGGATTAGGCTTGAAAAAAAAATTTTAAGCAGTATTTCGCTTAGATACTTTTATGAAGTGTCGCAAATTAATGTTAGACGAGAGAGCAGATACTTGTCTAAGACTGAGGACGTCACTGTTAAAATTGAGTGGAGAGCAATGAAGGCATTTGTTTGTGCTGTATCTTTGAGATACTCTCTCTCTCTCTCTCTCTCTCTCTCTCTCTCTCTCTCTCTCTCTTAAGCTGCTTTTGTGGTCATATGTCTTTCTCAACACCCGAGATCCATAAAACCGCCTTAATTTTGCGCACTCATATCAAGATAGATTGCGTAATTAAGTGACTTACTGGAACATCTCGCTAGATGTTATTATTTATTTGAGTTTATTATTATTTCCTATATTAATTTTTATTTCTATTTTAATTATAGTTTTTATCTATTTTTCTTTTCATCCATTTTCACCTATTTTAATTGTTTTTTTGTAATTTGATGACTTTTATTTACTTATATTGAATGTTATTTTAATTTATTTTATTAATCTTTATAGTTTTATTTATTTCTATCCATTTTGATTTATCGACATTGGAAAATCATTTCCATGCGTTATCAGAATCTGAATGATGCCTCATATCACCAGGAAATGGTAATATCACCAAACATAAGCAATCTTGACGGGAAAGTTGATTGCTTTTATATTATTAGAACGACGGTAATTCAGCGACATTGGACAGAAGGGACTGATTACATAAACGTCAGATCCTCGACTTCGCTTTTTAATATTCGGTGAGGTAATCAAAGGCTTGTTTACCTTCCCGTGATCGAAAATGCTTAATTAATATATCATGTCATTCAGATTTTATCAAATACTGTGCAACAATCATATGGATTTTAATGATGGAAAATTTTGAGTGTTTGCAAATACAAACGATATTAATTCTTGATCTACCATTTAAGTGTTTAATGGAAAAAAGAGATTGGTATCTAATTTATCATTAAAATCGTTCGCACGTCTCCTCTACAGCATGTCTGAAATGCATAAAACTCAATAAATAAGTAAGCTGCTAAATTCTGTAGCGTTCACTAATTTGATAGTTTTCTAACATCTTGTTTTTTAATATTTAATACAAGACAAAGACAACTTTATTTTATGGTACCCTGTAATGATAGTTTTAAGAACTGAACCGACGGAAATGCATCGATGCTGTGGGATTTCTTGGCGAAGAATATTTGAATACGTACGCGGGATGCAAGAAATATAAGTTGAAAAGGAGTTCATGACTTGAAATCTAAGAAAGAGTATAGTGGCCACGAATGTCATTTAGAAAGTTTTTATGCATTAAATGAGAAGGCGGCTGAAATACCATCGTAATTGATACCGCTTCGTACCTTATCTCAGGTTAATCTTCATATCATGTCCATGGAACTCTACTAGACACCTGTGGCTTTATGATACTTCCCTTCATACTAGTTTGAATACAAAGATATTGAAAAAGACGTGAGTGATTTAGCAGCCGTGCCCCTTCGACTCTGTACCACCGGCTTTCCGAATTTCCCAAGTCAGCTGATAAACGGCAATATCACGATCATTTTGACAGGGCAAACAGAAGCGTCTGTTTCGAGTCTCCTCCTGTTCGAGTGAGTGGCTTCGGTGCCTTTCAGACAGAGGTCATCCAATTTTGTTTGAAGGCGACTGGATCCTTTCCATGAAAGGAACTTTAGATTGTAACTGTCTCTCACAAATGACAGTGCGTCGATTTCAGAGGAGGAAGCAATTAGATTCTCTCTCTCTCTCTCTCTCTCTCTCTCTCTCTCTCTCTCTCTCCTCTATACCCAAACTAAAATAAACAGCTTTTGTGATATTCAAAGGAAGATTAGAAGGCTAAAATGAAATTGTATAACTTTTGTAAGAAATATTACAAGAATCATTTTCGATCGATGATCTGCTTAAACCTTTACAATTGCAAATTGCTGCATATAGTAATCCTGCATAGGCGGAAATGTTACACCTCTCTCTCTCTCTCTCTCTCTCTCTCTCCCTCCCAAGCAATTTTGCACTTGTGTATAGTCTTTGGGAATATGCAGTTTATGTAAATTGCTTTTCAGGTCGTGTGAATGACTGACTTGGAAGAGAAAAATATCTCGTTCAACTGAAGGATTTTCTTTATCAAAGTTATCTGAGAAAAGCTTATACGAATTTAGTTCATTTGTGACGGGAAAGCATCGTTACCTCACCCAATCAGTGAATTCTAAATTCGTTTTACCGGGCTATCAAAGTCTTAAGAACTTAATGACAACCATTGTTGTTGCACAAAATGGGAAGGTAAGAGTGTGGGTGTGAGATGTAAAGAAATGGCATATATTCTTTGTGAAGTGTAGCAACAATTATGGAGAATTTATAAAAGTTTATACTACTCATTAACAGTTGGAGATTATTATTATTATTATTATTATTATTATTATTATTATTATTATTATTATTATTATTATTATTATTATTATTATTATACTTTTTTCTATCACAGTCCTCCAATTCGACTGGGTGGTTTTTTTTTTTGTGTGGGGTTCCGGGTTGCATCCTGCCTCCCCTTGGGAGCCCATCACTTTTCTCACTATGTTTCTAGTAGCACACTCTTCTGCATGAGTCCTTGAGCTACTTCGGCATCTAGATTTTCCAGGTTCCTTCTCAGGGATCTTGGGTTCGTGCCTAGTGTTCCTGTGATTATGGGTACAATTTCCACTCTCATATTCCATATCCTTCTTGTTTCTATTTTCAGGCCTTGATACATATAAATTTTTTCTCCGTCTATTATTATGATTACTATTATATATTATTATTATGTATTTTTTTTTTTTTGGTGTATCACAGTCCTCCAATCGACTGGTGGTGGATTTATAGTGAGGGGTTCCGGGTTGCATCCTGCCTCCTTAGGAAATCCATCACTTTTCTTACTATGTGCACCGTTTTATAGGATTCACACTCTTTTGCATGAGTCTGGAGCTACTTCAGCCTCTAGTTTTTTTCCCTGGCAGAGTGGGTTAGGTCGTCAATGGACTGGTTAAGCAACATTGGGGCTGGTCAGTCGTTGGATGGGTGACCGCTCTTCTCGGCGTTGATTCCTTGGGAAAGGATCTTTTCCATAATTTCCTTAGTCTACTCAGTTGTAAATGAGTACCTATTCCTGCTGGGGTAGGGTCCAGCTATGGGTTAAATAGCAAAACCCAGCAATGATGGAAAGAAACGATGGAAAGAAATATGTTTCCGGCTTCAATCATTTCGCAAATAAGCGTCGGTCTTGTTCAGTATATTCCTAAACTGATCTTTGGACAGGAAGCCTGCCGTAATTTGTTCAACAGCCTTTTCTTTACTTCTCGTTACAATGCTTTTGGTGGAGTTATTATTCCGTGTTAAAAACATTTCTTGCGAAAATGAGACACCGTTGATAGTGGTTTCTTTAACTGACTGTGGAAATTGAATATGTGCAAATATGTTCCATTTGTTTTATTTTCATGTGGGTTAGGAAACTTTGCCGCGGATGGTGTTTGAACGACTGATGCATTTAAGAACTTCTTAAATATTTTGTTCAATAGAACGCTATAGTGTAATTCTGTGTAAATACCGTAGGAGCTTGTATAGTTGTTACGTCATACCAAGTCTGTTTGAAATAATACGCTGAGATTGTTCATGTTTTAAATTTTATAAAAAATAGAATAAATAAAAATGAAAAAAGATGTTACTACCGGAAAGAATCCATAACCTGTTTACAGATTGGAAATGAAATCAACTGTAAATTATGTATGTGTGTGTTTGTGTGTGTGTGTGTTTTATAGAGAGAGAGAGAGAGAGAGAGAGAGAGAGAGTGACAGACAGAGAGAGAGAGAGAGAGAGAGAGAGAGAGAGAGAGAGGAGAGAGAGAGAGAGAGAGAAAACATTTCTTGAAAGTGTCCCACGAATTACTTAGAGCACAAATCATACCTGCTATGTTCCAAAGCCATTTTGAATTGCCGTAAAGAATTCATTCCACCATTCACCTCCGTCCGGTCATCTTGTGCCGTAATAAAGAACTAAAATATCTTTAAAAATATCTTTAACTTTACCGGAATGTATTTGGTCATGGATCTCCATTCTCTGGCGTCCCATTCATCGTACTTTGCTGCGGTTGTCGTTTCTGTTTCACGGTGCAGAGTTCCGAGTAATATATGGCGCCCAGTCATAAATCTAGTAGATGCGTATACTGTGTCCGGTGCATTTTATTGAGGTTTTGCTAAATTTATTGGAGACATTTTCAAAACCATATTGAGAGAATCGTCTGAGTATTACGAATTTTTTTATTTAAAATAATCGCTAAAGTGAGAGAGAGAGAGAGAGAGAGAGAGAGAGAGAGAGAGAGGTTGCAGGTTGAGGGATATATAGAACGTCGTAAATTTTTAATATATGGAAGAAAAAATCTCTCTCTCTCTCTCTCTCTCTCTCTCTCTCTCTCTCTCTCTCTCTCTCTCTCTCTCTCTCTCTCTCTCACAACACACACACAATCAAACACAAAAGTTTAATTTACTTAAGAATATGCTTGTTTTCTTATTTTCCAAGTATTGCTATATGCAGCTGTGATATCAGCACAATTCAAAACTAAATCCTCTCGTAACTTACTTAGATCACATTGACTTAAATTTATCTCTTGATTTTATTTTATTTTATTTATTTTATTTTTTTAGCTACCGATCAATGAAAAGCTAGATTTTGTTTTGGAAAACAGCGAGAGAGAGAGAGAGAGAGAGAGAGAGAGAGAGAGAGAGAGAGAGAGAGAGAGAGAGAGAAACACATCCAAGTTCCCTCAAAAAAAAAAAAAATGGTCGTGTCCCTGTGTGTTTTGTCACAGTGCAATATTCTCCTCCAAAAATGGTTTTGACGCCCATACACATTCGCTGTTATTTCGCGCTGATGGCGTTGCGAATATTGGACCGTGGAGGAATACAAGGAAATGGTTCCCCGTTTCAGTTTGCGTCGTTTTTTAAATTTTTTTTATTTGATTCCGTTCGAAATTATGGGAGATCATTTTTGCTCTTCGAGTCTGGGTGTGTCTGGTGTAGTCACGGGGTTACCAGCCGTCTTCCATTAGGTATAATTTAATCCTAAATTTCCTTCTAACGGTCCATCTGCTGCAAAAATATAATGTGTGTGATAATATTGCAATGAGCTTTATTGCTACAGACAATTTTGAATGTGCCGTCAGATATTTCCATAAACATTATATAGTGGATGGACAAGAAGACCTTGCATGCCATGAACAACTTAACTGGGCCAAATAAACATTTCGGTTGAGAAGGGAATTGCCTGAACCGATTTCTTATATAGATTCCCAGGCACGAACTGTCAGAGATATGACTTTGACAGAATGTATATCCAAATCACTTTTAAAATCCTAGATAGTGAACACATCTGGAGCAAAACGCGTAGGTTAAATATAACACAAGAGAAGTTGTTCAGTCAAAAATAACAGCGAAGATTGCAAGGATATTGAAGAAGTTATTTCCATATGAAAGAATCACGAATGGGGGTAGTGCCGTCAGTGAACCTCATGCGGTGCACTGTAGGCAACCACTATCGTTCCTTTTACTATACCTACTTTCATGTTCTCCTTCTTCCATCGTACTTTCCACCCTCTCCTAGCACTGGATTCATAGTGCAACTTCTTTCAGGTTTTCCTCATGTTATACCTTTCAAACTTTTTACTGCCAGTTTCCAGTTACACCTTTCAAACCTTATGCTGTCAATTTCCATTTCAGCGCTGAATGATCTCATAGGTCCCAGTGCTTGGCCTGTGGCTTGAATTCTATATTCAGCTCAACTCAACTCATATGAAAGAATACTTTACAGGATTCGTACTCGACATGCAAAACCTACGGAAACCTAATCAGAGTCTAAAAGAGGAGATTAACTGCCTTGTTTGCGTAGCAAGGAACTGCATGAAAAGGCTTAAAAGGCCTTCCTCAGATAACGAGAAATTTACGTCGACCATTCGTATGCAATTCTAGTGGCTCACCCACCCCCCACTGACTCACATTATCAGAATGAGGAGAAATTAACATAGTATCTCCATGCTTGGGACGTCTGTCGCGAGATAAGAGGTCAAGTCCTTTGCGGAGTGGAGTGGAAAAACCTACACTGGAATCTCTGGATCTGTCGACACAGGAATATAATTCCCAGAATTCCTAAGACTGCTCGCCAGCGAGGTCGTTTGAAAGGATTGCATGTCTTGGCACGCTGGACGTCAGGAAGGATCCTTCTCATTTTCATTTTATAGTTTCCAGATGATTTTTTTTCCAGGAGCTAGATATGACTTTTTAACACATGCTACTTAAAATACGCCATTAAATTTTTTCAGGCGCAAAAAATATATATCTTTGGTTTTTAAATAATTTTTTTTTATCGAGTCAAATATGGTTTTTTAATGCCCAGACTCCTTATAAAGGAAAAATAATGGGAAAACATTAGCTGGAGGTCAGATCACGCCTTGTTTCTCTTTCTTCTTATATTATTATTATTATTATTATTATTATTATTATTATTATTATTATTATTATTATTATTATTATTAGTATTATTATTATTATGAATATTATTATTATATTATTATTATTATTATTTTTTTTTTTTTTTTTTGCTCTATCACAGTCCTCCAATTCGACTGGGTGGTATTATAGTGTGGGGTTCCGGGTTGCATCCTGCCTCCTTAGAAGTCCATCACTTTTCTTACTATGTGCGCCGTTTCTAGGATCACACCTTCTGCATGAGTCCTGGAGCTACTTCAGCCTCTAGTTTTTTCTAGATTCCTTTTCAGGATGTTGGGATCATGCCTAGTGCTCCTATGATTATTGGTACAATTTCCACTGGTATATACCCATATCCTTATTTTATTATTATTATTATTATTATTATTATTATTATTATTATTATTATTATTATTATATTAAAACAGGATCTCAGGTACCAGGTCAAGCAAGGTCGTAATCAGTGCGGTTATTATTATTATTATTATTATTATTATTATTATTATTATTATTATTATTATTATTATTATTATTATTATTATTATTATTATTATTATTAAAACAGGATCTCAGGTCCAGGTCAAGCAAGGGTCGTAATCAGTGCGGTTATTATTATTATTATTATTATTATTATTATTTTATTATTATTATTATTATTATTATTATTATTATCAAAACCTCTTTGTCTCTGTATTATTGTTAAATTCCTTTTTTTCAATCAGCCATTCTTTTCCAGCAAGGACTTTGAGAACATGAAGTACCACTTGTAATAGCGACACAAATCAGGTATTCTGAAATCTCAATGGAAGAATCAGAGACCATTATCCCTGATGCGAAGAAGTTATCGAAAATCCCCGGTATTTGTGATTTATAAGGTAGGTCGGCTCTTGTATAATATTTCATCAATTCTAACAGTGTTCTATGACTTTTTTCGGGTTTATCACTTATGTTAGAGTCGCTGTTATTTTCGGGTGTTGTTGTTTTTGTTGATGCTGTTGTTTTTTTAAACTACACTAGACATTCCCCTACGAATCCACTAAACGTTACTATAACTAATAATGAAACTGGGTTTATGATTCGATATTATAAGTGCATTCGTATATTACATTATACCGATAAATAATCCAGTTCATTCCGAATAGTCACGAAATTTGATCATGTTCAGCTTGCATGGGACATGAAAGGAAATTAAAAAAACCTCGATTTTCAATGATTCATTACTAGTTTCATTATGTATCCGATATTCCAATAGGCAATAGATTGGCAGTTGATATTGCCTTCCTGGCTGTGCATAAATTTGTCGTTAAACCGATTCAGAATTGATTTTCCCTCATTACTCTCGGCGTTTGCTAGTTTCAATAAACGATTCAGGTACATCGCTTCGTTTATTTTAACGGCTGAAATGATCATTTCACGTCATTACAATGGTGAAAGTTGAAATGGTCATTTCACGTCATTTCTATGATGACATTCCTTATACGTGATCAAATTCCTTATACAGGATAAAATTCCTTATATGGGATGAAATTCCCTATATAGGATAAAATTCCTTATACGGGATAAAATTCTTTATACGGGATGAAATTCCTTATATGGGATAAAATTCCTTATATGGGATAAGATTACTTATACGCGACGAAATTCCTTATACACAATGTAATTCCTTATAAGGGATGAAATTCTTTATACAGGATAAAATTCCTTATACAGGATGAAATTCCTTATACGGGATGGAATTCTTCATATGGTATAGAATTCCTTATACGCGATATAATTCCTTGTACGGGATCAAATTCCTTATATGGGATAAAATTCCTTATGCGGGATGAAATTCCTTCTTCTCGCTGATAAAAAGTTCTTGAAGCTGAAAACTGTCTTCATCTTCGTCCATGTGTCAATTTGCTTTACAGTTCGTTAGCAAAATTTTATAAAAAAAACTAACGAAGAATTTTTTTTCCGATTATAACAAACTCACTGCCTTCAAATGAATACGGGATCAGTTTTAGGTCTGGGTGAGAGACTGGAGTTTATGGACTTTATGGGAGATTTTCTTTTTTATTACTCATTCTATCAATGATGTCTCGTTAGAGATAATGGCTGTTCAAATCTTCAACTTGATGTCTTTTCAAAAAATCGATACCGTAGCTAATGTGTTAATACTAGACATCCATCGAAACTATTTTTAGCTTTCGTTATTGATATAAACTCTAACATTCTTCGGAATTGTGTTTATTCATCTCTCGCATCGTTGTCAGTGTCTATCCGGAAAGAATTGCTCTCGGTCTCTCTCTGGGTTCTTACAAATCCCACTGAGGTCCGAGGGCAAAAGGAATTCAAAACGGGGTATCAACTTCGGATTTCCCCCTGGAATGGACCCAGATCCGACCGAAAGCGGCTGGATCCAGAAGCCGTTGGGACCCAAGGGATATTCTCAAGCAGGACGCAAGTGGACGAGATTTTTTTTTTTTTTTTTTGTTTTTTTTTTTTTTTTTCGTTGCTGGTGCGAGGAGATTCCGAGCGTTGGTTAGGGATATCTTTTGTCAAGCTGGTCTCTGGTGTTGATTGTGTCATATTTCGAAGGTGAAAATATAATATAAAATCCTGTATATAATTCTGAAGTTTTTTGTAAGTTCTGTCTCAAACTTGAAATACCACTTTTGACATTTTTGAACTTAGAAGGAATTGTTAGATTTTTTATGAATTTGAGATAAATTTGTGTTTATGTTAATACGAATGAAGGCTGTGTTACTACTTGATAACCGATATTATAACAATGGCAAAGTATTGTTATGGCATCACATTCTTACTTCGTATGCAAATTCATTCGCTCTTGATAACCATCAGATTAAGATAACAGACAATTTTGATTTATGAAACGCCCAGTTGGAATGCAGTACAAGTGTAACTGAAAATGGAGGTGAGAGAGAGAGAGAGAGAGAGAGAGAGAGAGAGAGAGAGAGAGAGAGAGCTGGCTTAAATTTATCGATGCCATATGGAATGGTTGGAGGCAAAATGCGCAGCTATATGGCCGCGGGGGGGGGGGGGGGGGGGGCTTTCTAAGGGAAACATGGAATGAATGGCAAGAGAGGAAAAAACTGTATAAACACAAGAATCACGAAAGATTCAATGTTAAAAGAAAGGACCTGTGGAAAGTGAACAATGAAGGGCAAGAATGGATGAAGGAGAATTCGCTGAATCGAGATAAAGTATTGCCATATAATATACTCTTACGTGGATCATTTTTCTTGTGAATATCAGAAACACGAAGGATAAAGGATGTGGGATAATTTTCGAATAAATAAGAAACGTTAAAATCAATTAATGCAGATGGAAGGAAAGTTCCAAGTCTAAGGTATGGAAAATAAAACACGAAAGCTGGTCCATCTCTTCCTTACTGAAAAGATGGAAAAGTTCTGAGGAATACGCGCTGTCGGCTATAAAATACGTTCATGAAAACATTGACTGAAATGATTCAGTTTTATCTTTGACTGTCATTTATTAATTCTGATTTCAAGTGGAATTTTAAGTGATACTTATACCCAACGTATCAGTCTGAAAAAACAGCGTGAGATATGAAATTAGCCTTTTTTGTGCGTATTAGTCTAAATAAAGCAGAGTGAAATATAAAATTAGCCTCCTCTGACAGAGCAACATTTGAATCAAGCTTTAAATCAAGATGCCCAAGTTCTGAGTAGAGGGGTAGGGGGGTTATGTCTTCTGTTTTGTCGGTTCTTGCGAAATTCCTAACATGGTGAAGACAAGGAATCCGCTGAGGAGTAATTACATTTTAAACCAATAGGAAATAAGACCATTTCCTGCCAAATAATTCCAGTTTTCCAGATCTTTTCTCTTTCTCACTACTTAGGGGGGGGGGGGGGGGGGGGGGGGGGGGGGGGGGGGGGGGGGGGGGGGGGGGGGGGGGGGGGGGGGGGGGGGGGCCGGGGGGGGGGGGGGGGGGGGGGGGGGCCTTTTTTGCAATCTTGTCAGGGCGCTAGACGTCAACTTTAAAGTTGAATTATTTGGTTGGGAGAGAGAGAGAGAGAGAGAGAGATAATTTTTCATTCGGCAAGAAGGTTACAAACTAATTGTTCATTAGGCCACTGGTGTACTATCTTCATGGGGAATGAATGTGGGTTCTCTGAAAATCGTGAGAATTCATTATACTAGTCTCTCAAAATCACCACAATAAGATCGTCACGTATCTAAAGTCTGTTTTTGAAAAGAGACGTCCAATTAGCACTAACGTAACTTATGTATTCCATCTGGTTATTAAATCTGCCTCTATCTGTATATCTTCTTTATCCAAAATGTTAATATTTCCTGCAAAAATCTTGAGGCATATATATATATATTATATATATATATATATATATATATATATATATATATATAGTATATATATATATATATATTCTTAGCAAGCAAAGGAACGTTGAAACGTCGAAAGATGTTGCGGAAACTCCGTTGTGTTTATTACCCTCGTGGCTTATACCTTTATTTATGGATTTGTCACGTTCCAAACTTTCGTGATTCAGTTACACACACACACACACACACACACACACACACACACATATATATATATATATATATATATATCTATATATATATATATATATAATATATATATATATGTGTGTGTGTGTGTGTGTGTGTGTGTGTTCAACTTTACTTATACCTCCTCTGCGCCCAAGGTTCCAGACGGACGTATGATATCATTGTGCTAGAAGACCCACCCCTGCAATCGTGACAAATGAGTCCTTCCTGCCAAAATGAAAGCTGACGAATGACTGTTAGCAAGGTGATGATGGCTACTAGAGACATTTGAGTCGAAATGAAGGCAGTCGAAATATAGTAGAGAGAGAGAGAGAGAGAGAGAGAGACAGAGAGAGAGAGAGAGAGAGAGAAGAGGGTGATATACTCATTTTGAAAGCAGTGTGTGCGTATGGATAATTAAATAAAACCGCATATTATCAAATGCTTTTTTTCGCCAACGATGGACCCATCAGTAGTTACTGTTCGCGTTCCTCATCTGCCGGTTTATTCGAACCTGCTACTTTCGCCCTACTGCAAGAGGATTCTACTGTTTTATATATAATGTTTGATTTGCGTTTTTTGGGCTGTTTCGTAAATTCCACATCAAGAGAATCTGTACTTGGTGTCATTGCTTATAAATATTTAAAAGATTCTACCTCCTTCAATTCTCTCCGTCTAGAGTTCATTCGTCTCATGTCATTTTGCGCATTTCTGAGAATAATTTCGAGTCACATCTCGCTACCTATGTGATGCATCCTATTCAGCAAGCTCTGTAAATCTTGTGGGGTGTTACTGATTATACCAGCATCACCCGAATGTTCTAAATCTGCCGAATTTCTATTGTTAATCTAATATAAGAAGTCTCTTCCATGTTCGACCACTCCTTTTTGTTAGAAAGGACAAATAGCCCTCTATAATACCACAATTTGCTAAGAATTCAACCAGAAAGACCCTTTAAACCTATGTGGTAACAGATGCTAGTATCCTGAGCTCTGGACCTTAATCCAGATACCATTAGATGGGCCAGAATGCCCCGTTGCTTGCTAAGGAGCAGGGGCTTAATTTTCTGAAGATCTGTGCATACCGGAGGTACCCATAAGTACGATATTATTTAACATAATATAATTTAAAAAACAAAAAATCTTTCAGTTTTCTTCTGCAGATGAGAAAAGAAACCCACAAGATTGCTGAGTATAACTTGTTGACTTGTAAATATTTACATATTATTTTTCTTAAAAACTCGAGAAGTTCCAGAAGACTACTGGGTCTTGACCCAGTCTGACCACCTACACATCTCTTGGGAAAGGGCCACAGATAGGGCCTTTGAGTACCCGAGTTTTAAGAAAAATACTATATCAATACTTACAAGTAAACAAGTTATACTCGGCAATCTTGTGGGTTTCTTTTTTCATCTATAGCATAGTTTATTTCATCATGAAATTTATGTTAAGCGCAGCCATTGACTAATACATGTTTTTAATGAATATCAGCTTAAAGGGGGTAACAGATACATTCGGCTTGTCTAGTTTTAAATATATTATTCATGCCCAAGGTATCAGTGACTGCCCGATTATTCAAGAAAGAGAAAATATGATCTTACGCAAGTATTTTGCATTTATAAATATTACCTTTCTATTCAAACCTAACATACATAGTGTATTTCAAGATCGAACCAAAAACCTCTCAGAGTTATGATACGATACCTAACACAACGCAGCAGAAAAATAATTGGTTTTTTATTAATGTTACGAATAAGATGCAAAGGTTACTGCGAAAAAAAAATTTGAATAAAATATGAAATGCGCAGTATGGGGGAATGGGGGGGGGGGCGGGTGGGGTTGGGGGGACAAGAGGCTTCCACTGAGGTAATCCTCTTATGATTTTTTATAAAAAGAGGATGAGGTAAGAGTTCTCCTCCACAAATAGTTCGGTGCTATGGGAGGGCTTCGCCTCATTCTTTTTATGAGCTTGACTCTACCAGAGAGAGAGAGAGAGAGAGAGAGAGAGAAGTTCTGACTTGGAATATTTTTGACAGACACATATTGTACACAGAAGATAGATAGTTCGAGAAGTTTTGCTTGTTAAATATCTGCTACTGTAGGGGCCATTCTTTCATTTTCAAGTGCACGATAGTTCTACCTAGCGATTTCTTTTTTTATTGATTAGCGTCCGGTTCAAACTTTAACATAGTTTAAAGGATTCCATTACTTGCAGGTTCTTAACTATTATCTATTTGCAAAAATGACTTTCGTAGGAGGTTTTTTTTTTTCTTTCAAATTCTGGGCTTAAAATTCAGACTTGCAATTCCATAATATTAAGTGTTACCAATTATATTCAATGCCGAATAGTACTTACCTTCCAAGCGGTATCATTAATGCTTCAACAGTTTCAATAATCTGTTGATATCAAAGGAGGATGTATATTTATCTAATAAAGTTTATTTTACGATTAAACTCTTCAAAAATCATGTATGCCTAGCGAGCGAAAAACAAGATTCCATTTCGTCACGTCTCGGTGACAGAAAAACTTAAAAAAAGACTAGTTTGTGAACGAAATATTCAAAGTTAACCCATTGTCCTGATTTTTCTCCATCTCGCGAAACAGACAGAGCAGATTTTAAGTCTTCTTGTTTTTGTCAAACTCGACTAACGTAAGCGACAGATGACTGAACCCGAGGTCAGTCCCCGGTGATGCATTGGCGGTGCAAAAGGTGCCGGGATCTTTTCTTGTTCTTCTTCAGGAGAAATCGTATTGCAGAACTAAAAATTAAACCTTTGACTCTGATCATCAGAGTGTTTTCATGCAAGGGTTATATACATTATATACATTTATATTTTTTTTATTAATTTTTATTATGATTCGGCTATAAATTATTTTACCCTGATTTCCCCAATGTTCGTCTAAATATGTCTAGGCAATTTTTTTTCTTACTTCGCGTATTTTTGTCAGAATTTTTAAACCGAATACACTAAATTGTATATCATCGATGCTCTGGAGAAATGAAATATTTTATAATTCTGCAAAAATTTATAAAATTCTATTTGAATATCCATGCACCGCTAAAACTAAGAATACGCAGAGATGCATTTCTCTGCAGGGTCACTTATGTTACCGAAAGCCTGACCGATATTCTTCAATAAACTTTATTTATGCAATTTTCCTCTAATTCAAAAGTGCACTACCATTCGTCATTAGTCAATAATTCAAACCTGGAGCCTGATTTACAATCGTTACTGGTTTCTTTCTTCGATGGCATTTTCTGGAGATTAAATCGCTTAGTCAATATAATGATTCCTTCCATTTCCTTCTTCGTAAGTTGTCAGTTCAACCTTTATCTTTCTTCTTCTTCTTCTTCTTCTTCTTCTTCTTCTTCTTCTTCTTCTTCTTCTGTCTTCCTGTACACTCTCCTTCTAGCGTAGTCAAAATAATTATTCTTTTTATTTTCTTCTTCGTAAGTTATTAATCCAGCCTTTATCTTTCCTCTCCTTCTTCTTCTCCTGTCTTCCTGTACACTCTCCTTTCGCCAGAAGCGTCACGAAAAAATTGAACGGCAGAAATTGCCTGATGGCTGTCGCAGGGAATTAATCCCCTGACGTTAATTGAAAGGATTTTCCTCTGGCGACGCCGAAACATGTCAGGGGACGATATTGCCCCTCTTTCCCGATCGGGCGGAACAGAAGGGGATCCCAGAGGGTAATTTAATGTTCCTTCTGGTTATGATGATGAAGTCGACTGTATTTCAGATGCAAAAACCGAGAAAGGCTTCGTTTTTCATCGTTCTATTTCGTCGTTTGGGAGGGAGAGCAATTCACGTAATAATCCGTACGCAAAATACTATTATAAACAATGATTCGTAAGAGAGAAATAGTGTGATTAAGATTAATTAACTCGAAAAAATACTTCTAGTCATGTATAACCTTCATTCGATATATAAAGGCAGGTTAATTTCCACATCAACCTTAATGCATACTGGGTCACGTTGACGATATTCAGATACTTTAGAAAACTTTGATTTAAAAATCATTTAGAGAAAGGGAATGCAAGGGAGCTGCAAATCCCAGCTGGTTATGAGCGGCCCTCGTAACTGTTCCCGGTAGGAATCGTTCCCAATATTAGACAGATGTCGAGAATAATTGTCTGGAATTTCCTGGAATTTCGGGTCGGGGGAGAAAGAAGAGGAGCTTTATTAGGATGGAGACGAATGTCTCACGATTCAGATATGGTTAGTTTTACGAAAAAATCAGCTGAATACTGGACAACAGAAAAGGACACCCTTTCTCATTCAGCAGCAGAAATAGGATAAAAAACACTCCAGTAATTGGGAGTTCCTGTTGCAGCACATAAAGCCAATGTACTTAACAATCTCAATGAAAAGATGAAAAAAAAAGCATCTTTTATCGAGAAGTGATCGAACATCCCGAATTGTAAAAGGAGAAGATCCGAACCCTTAGAGATCTGTAATGTCAGTAGCAGACTCCTCGCTCCTACTAGAAAACTTCGGAAACTCAAGCTGCCTGGAAAGGGAAAAAAAACTCAGGTTTTTCATCTTCGATTCGAGGAGATATTTTTTCTCTCGCTCGGTCATTGACGCATGTGTTTTGTTTTGTTGTTGTTTGTTTACGTTGTTTGGTTGTTGTTTGTTACGTTACGCACATGCTTGAATGAAAGGGATGGAACTCATTCATCTCTATTGTTTTGAATGTTCCGACTAACTAACGTAAATTGTAATGAGTCTTATTGGTACTTGAATACAACTTCTATATTTAACATTTTATAATCTCTCTCTCTCTCTCTCTCTCTCTCTCTCTCTCTCTCTCTCTCTCTGTATATATATTTATATATATATATATATATATATATATATAATATATATATATATATATATATATATATATATGAATTTTTTATCACATCACCGTGATTCATCTTCATATTTGTTCACCGAAGGGGAATTTTTTAGCTGATGATAATTTCGTCCTCTCGTGGATTCGAACCAGCTCTCAGAGGAGAAAAATTGGCAACATAAGCATGAATGCAAGGCTTATGAATTGGAGTATATTTGGATTCACTTTCGTGTGTAAAAGAAAAGTATAAATAATACTGTTTTGTAATTTGTAAAGAAACACTGAACTCATATTCCTGAATACTTATTGATAGCCATCTGGAAATAGCGATGATATGGAGGAAAAAACTGGCATTTGAGAATATCAAAAACGAAAACAGTATATTTTATGGTAATATCTAACTTTTAGTGGTGTAAAGGCTTCACCGAATTGTATGGTTGTATCTTGATCAAATTACTTTGAGTTTCCAGTGTTCAATGACTTACATTCTTATTCGATTTCAAAGAGAGTAAAAAAATAAATAGTTATTTACAAATTTTTTTATGTAAACGTTTATCATCGAAAAGGGAGATGAACGTAAAAAAAAGTCTCCCACAGCAAATTTATTTATCCGCGGAATTACACCGTAATTATACATTGCCACTAAGCTGCTCTTGGTCTCCCCCTAGGGCACTTCTGCCTTCATTTATTGCGAATGGGGCTTCGTGCTTTCCTCTGTTTCATCTTATCGTAAAACTAAGAATGCAATTTTGGTTCGACGGGCGAAAGATTTGCAGGACGATAGCTTTTTGAAACAAAAAATTGCAAGTGCTCTTCAAATACCGGTAAACGAAGAGGTTGGTCGTTGTTTACGATACTGTCTTTTTTAAAATTTACTAATCACTTTGATGAAGTTTTCATTGGTTTTAGTCTGGATCATTATTTAGTCCTATAAGGTGCGGTACTGTGTGTAGTGGTGGGTGTGTGGTTCAAAGTTCCACTAGATGACGAAATTATTATCAACTAAAATAAAAAAAATTCCCTTTTGGTTAAACTATATGAAAATTATGTTAATATTCCGAGGTTTGGGTAGAGGCGAATTGGGCTAATCAATGGACCAATTTCGTAGCGTTAATTTAGTGTATCTGAATTGGAAGACGCTGATGTGACAGGGGAAAATTCGTTCGATAATATATATATTATATATAGATATATCGATATGATCATATATATTATAATTAATAATATGGATATTCATTATTATTAGAACTTATTCATATTGAGCCTTATATATATACTTAGTGATGTATATATAGACACATATATATATATAGATAGTATAATAGTATATATATATATATATATACATCATATATAATATATATTATATATATATATATTGTACATATATACCATTTTAGTTATATATATATATTATATATATATATATATATATATATAGATATATTATTATCAATATATAAATTTTCTAACTTCAGTGTACCCTAAGAATAAAATTCTTTTTCTTTTTTTTTACTTTATTTTTATAATTCAATTTCTGACCCGAAAACCCTCCTAGGAATCATAGGCGAGGTCTAATATGGCCATTAGACCTCCTTCCGGGTCAGAAATTCAAAACCGCGAGCGAATGCGATTCTATCCGTATTCTTTTCCCTTTTAAAAGGAGAGAAAAGAAAATGTCACAAATACAAAAAGGCAATCGCTGGATCACCTTGCAGAACGAAATTTGAAATTTGCCGGAATAGGGGTAAATGAAAAAACGCCTTCCTTGAATTTGTCCACAAAATCTGTAATAGTTTCTCTTCGCATAACCTTATTTTAAAAAACGTTTATTTCCTTACAGAGGTTGTAATCTATTGCAAAGGCATTTTTCATGAGGGATTGTTGGAATGCTCTAAGATTGTTCGTATGCTTGAATTCCTTATATGTTTACGGCAATTATTTTGTTCACTTCAATCATTCAGTAATGTTCATTTTGCACGTCTATAGCAAAAGAGGTGGGATTTATACAGCCATTATCATTCCACAATATAAGGGAAAATGCAAGAAAAATGGATTCCTTACCATGCGTTTCTCCACATCATTGGGAATTCTAGAACTGAACAGTCCACGCCGAGTTCCACTGCCACAATTTTTTTTAATTTAACTTTTTTATTTTTTTTATTCAAGATGTTTTCTGGGGACCATATGGGATGGAATATTATGTCTATTTTAGCTTTTAAAGCAGTATTGGTATAATAATGATAAAAGTTCTAAATTATTCTATTCAAATTTTCTAGGAACAGCTTGGCTGTGATGTCAGATATATTATGTATATGACATCACCAAGCCAAGCATGTTCTGAGAATTTTTGATGAAATAAATTTTGGCTTTTTTTTCATTATAATAACCTGCTTTATAGGGCTATCATATTATATATATATATATATATTATATATAAGATATTATATTAGTAGATATATTAATCTATAATAGAAATAATATATATAATATAAATATATAAATATACATATACTTTATTATACATATTTATATAAATATATAGATATATATATAATAGATAATTATATAATAATATATATATTATAACATTCCATTTGAATAGAATGGCTTTTTTCACTGTTTACCAGCTTTTTTTGACAAATTGATTCATATTTTTCTAATTATGTTTTCTTCACTTCATTGATTCAGGTTTACTAATGGACACCATAATGGAAGGGGTTCTTCCAATTACTCCAGTATTTTGTTTTTACAAAAAACCGCCGACAGCTGTTTCGTCAAACCATATACGTATTGACGTTATCAAGCGTACTGATACAAATATGTGTGTTGTTGTTGTTTAAGATTAAGCTTGGCCTTGTTTGCCAGCACCCGGGCTCTTGCTCAGCAAAGGAGCAGCCCGCTAACTTCATATTAGTATGAGGAATGTGAGATGCTTAGGATATGGAATCGTTTATTGGTGATCAATGAAACGAGTGCGGTGCAAGGTGATTTGATATTGGAATGAAGGATTTGATGGGCAAGGTTTGAAACCCTTTGAAACCCTAAGGTACCCTTCAGTCGTAAGGAAAAGCTGGATAGTAGTAAGTGTTTGGCTAGTAGGAATGAGACAAACAGATTGGAAGAATGAAAGGTTGGTTTGGAGTTGTAGGCACAGTTAGATAGTAAGGTAGCTCGTGAATTTCTGGAGACATGTTCCTTTTCCCGGTCCGCTTTCTTTGGGGTGTGTGTTGTCTGGTGAGTGTGGTGGATGGATAGTGATGGAGCGTGATGGGGAGGGTGATGAAGGATGGCAAGAGGGAATGGGTATGTCTGTTAAGAAAAAGGTTTTGTTCTTTTTTGTCTTGCATGGTTATGTGGGTTAGGTTGGGATGTGGTTAGTGGTCATGATTGGTTGGCATCATGATGCTTGTCAGTCAAGGGTTGTGTTTCTGTTCCATACCTATGTGGTGGTGGGTAGGAGCATAGGAAACGCCTGCTAATTCAGGTGGGTTTTTGCTAGAATGTGCTTTGTGATTTGAGTTGGTTTGTGCGTTCAGTTTCCTATGTACCTATCTCCTTAGTTTGCTCCGTTTTCTGGACAGTCTAAGAGGTTAGTGTTCTAGAGGTTCTTCTGGAATTTCTTTCGGGGGGGGGGGGGGCCAAGTACTTACATGGCCAGGGATCGCCTACTATCTTTTGCCAGTGGCATTGGTATCCCAAGCCCTTGAGACGATGGAAATGTTATGACTGCTAGTGCTCTGACATATCTTTGGGAACTGTTTCATGTGGAGGTTGCAGGACTGGTGGGCGGTCTACATACCACTTTGCAGTGTTTAAGAGCCTCCAAGACCGCTCTCCGAACTTTGCTTTCTTCTTGCACTTGACAGGTATGCTGAGGATTTTGGCTTTTAAGTGAGTACAGTGAGTGGCTGGATTTTATTTTAATTACTTATGTTGTTAATGTGCCAACCCCACTCTTTTGCTAGGGAGTCTGCTTCCTCATTTCCTTGGATTCCTATGTTGACTTGCGGAATCCAGTTGAGAGTAATCTGTCTGTTTCTGATTTGGTGGATGTTAGCAATTGCCCAATTACTTTTTTTGTCAGCGGAGTTTGATATTTTCTTTTGACCTTGCCTTTTGTGATGGCTTGTTATTGCTCCTTTTGAGTCGGTGTGGATAGTTGTTGTTTCTTTCAGTTTATTTTGTTGAGAAGTCTTCTAGGCGCCTTTAGCGATTGCTATCAGCCTCAGGTCTGTAGAGTGGAGAGTTATTTATGAGAGGGCCATCCAAGCTCCCTTTTTAGTGATGTTGAGTAGACTCCTGCTGCCGCTGCAGGACAATGCTGTAGGTCTACTGATCCATCTGTAAAGTATTGCAGTTGTTGGCTGTCGTTTGTTTTCCTTATTGGAATCTTGTGCTGCTTGTTTTCAGCGTTTGAACGGTGCATGCTTCTTTTGCTTGCCGGTTATGGACTGTTAGTAGATTTAATTGCAAGAGTTCTGATTTCCAGGGTGGGGCTGGTTCTACATACTCAGCAAGAGGAGAGTCCTTCTTCTTGATGTCAGCAGCATGCTTTTTGCATGCCTACTTCTTTCTCAGTGTTTCTTAAAATGGTTTGCCAGAGTATGTATTGGGTGGGTCTAGATCTTCGTGGAGATCAATGCACTTTTTGATCTCTCTTTTTAGTGGACAAGTTCCTTTCATTTTTAAGGTTTTTTCAGCAGGATGGACGTTGTTTATTATGGTCTATTCTGTATGTCAGAGACTGTAGTTTGTTTTGTTTCATGCCTTCAGAAAATGCATAAGTAAGTTTCCACATTGGACAGCACCTGTGATGAGTTCCACAGGCATTGTTTTTGAATTACTTCAAGGCTCTTTGCTCTGTGCTTGAGAGACTGGTGAGAACCAGGTGCGGCATACTCAACCGTTGGACCTTATTGTTTTGTATGTAGAAGGTTCTTGAGGGCAGTGACATAACTTGCTCCCTGGGTTGTAGAGAGGTGATCCTATCTCATGGCATTGTGTCTGCATTTGACTTTCTGCTTGAGTATTTCAAGTTCAATTGTTTTTGCTGTGGGGAGAGTTGCTTGTTTATGTTAACTCCATAGGTACAACAAAATTGTCTACCCTATTCAAATTGGGTTCACCCATGAGCTGTATTTCATTTGGGTCGAGACTGTGTGTTTGATGGCCATTGGCTGTTTTCTTGCTTGCAGTGTTGATGTTTTTAGACCTAGGTCTTTGGCATTTTATTCTTTTCAATTTGTATTATTATTGCCATCTCCTGCATGTTCTGGTGAGGATCTGTGTCTGTCTGTGCCTGACTAGGCAGACATCATCTGCATAAATGAATATTTCAACTCCATTGGATAGGGTGGTTGTGGCTAATTTTTCCATTAAAACATGTGTGGGTTTGAAAAGGTAAGGGGGTGAGTATGCCTCCTTGAGGTGTTTCCCATTCTCTAGACTTGAGAAAAGTCCGAGCTTGCCTCCTTGGAAGCGGTGACTATAGCCTGTCTGTTTTTGCGTGTATCCTTTGGCTCCCATGCTAAAAGGTTTGCCCTTTACCGCCTTGTCAGCCAAGGCTTCAAGGATGGGCAGTCTGCACTGGCTAAGCTCTAAAGCTTTTTCTAAGTCCAGAAAAAACTAACTATTTGCTTTCCTTTCGTTTGATTGTGGACATGACATCCTGGCTAAGGCATTCACTGTGTGTCTCCCCTATGCCCTATTTGTTAGGCATATAAGGCGATGGTGTAGAAGGTCCTGTTTTTTTCCATAGCAGTCTGTTTAGCACCATTCTCTCTGCAGTCTTTTCTGTGCAACTGATGCAGAGAGATGGGTCTGTAGGAGTTTGGTTCTTTGGGCTTGGGAAATCGGCTGTGTATTCTTTTGTTGGTTCCGATTGTGTGGGTCCTACTGGCGTTCTGTGGTACCGTTCTATTGATTATATGGAGATGAACTGTTTTGGCTGCCGCTTCCCATGTTCTTCAGCATGCTAATAGGTGATCATGTCTGCTCCCAGGGGCTGTGGGTCTGTTGCCCTTTTTGAATGGGCTTTGCCCAGTTCCTTTAGTGTGAATGGAGTTGTCCTGTATCATCAAAGGGATGTTGCAGGTATGAGCCCATACATGCGTTTTTGTGACGTCATGAGGACGGAAAGGTAGTATTCCAATTGCCAGATACCTAGTTTTTAAAATTTTAAAATTTACCAAAAGACTATTAGTGAAAACATAAAATATCACAAATAAATAAATATGTTAACAGAAATTGATATCAAAAGTTGAAAGTAAGTTATTTATATACAAATTTGTTTTACACTAAATATATATTAATTACATATTAATGTTTAATTAACAAAATGTCAGTGTGGCGATCCTGTCCGCGTGTGCGGTGGTGGTTTGTTACCACTGCGGTTGAAGGGGTCCTGCCCTTCCTACACGAGGGCAAAGATCGGTTCTGCCCTCGCGTTTGGATGTTAAGGTGGTTTGGGCGTTGCATGGCGATGCTGACGGCTTCTTGGATATCAATAAACGATGTTGTAGTTTGCCTTCCTTGTGTATTATTTTTGGGTGTTTGTGAGAAGTTCTTGTAAGGATTGGGTTTTTATTGTGGGGTATCCACAAAGTGGCTGGTGAATAGCACCTTGGTTTCTGTGGGCCTGCATGCGACGTGTTTGAGTGGTAGTGGGGTTGTGTGTCCGATATAGAATTTTTGGGGTGGGGGGGAACCTGACATTGCCACGTTCAGCACAGACAAACTTGTATTACTATTATCAAGATTCAAACCTCTTTCTCCGTCGATGGAAGCCGTACTATTTTGTTTTCATTACCAGTGAGGCCGTTAATGGTTTTGGCTTGCAGTAAATTCTTGATGTTATTTTGTTATATGGTGCTAGGGGGGTGGTTCCTCTGCGCAGTATACCAAGGTAGGGTCTTTCCTTTCGTTCTTCGTGGTGGGTTTGTTTGTATTGATATCTGA
Source organism: Macrobrachium nipponense (assembly GCF_015104395.2). Classification (NCBI taxonomy): domain Eukaryota; kingdom Metazoa; phylum Arthropoda; class Malacostraca; order Decapoda; family Palaemonidae; genus Macrobrachium; species Macrobrachium nipponense. The sequence continues at coordinate 11,349,549 of NC_087204.1, read as the reverse complement.
TGGTATATCACTAGTTTCTTTGTCTTTGGTCTTGGTGGTTTGTCCCTCGGGGTCGGGGTTATGGAAAACCTCTAATCTCTTTTTGACAAACTTGCTGGATCATGTTTCATCTGGGTAGCCGTTATTTGTTGAGCAGCTGGTTGAACTCTCGGTAATTTCTTCGTTCGTCGCTTTCCTACGTCGAAGAACAGTGTGTTTATAAGGCATCCCGTTTTTATGTATGGCATTTTAACACAGACCGTTTATATGCATCAGGGCCATTCTCCTCTAGCATTTAAGCATCTCCCCAGCTTCTGTCTTTTTAGTGTATAACGGTGGTATTGTATTTGTTGTTTTGTTTTTCTGGGTCACAACAATTACTATCCAAGAAGGGGAGCATTTTTAATCATTACTTTTTTCTAACCGTAAAAATTTAATGTAGAATTTGCTCGGAGTTTTATTCACTAATTCCATCTATTTGTCATTTTCGCCCTTTGTTTGCTTTTGATAAAAGATATCATCAATATTATCTCCATAGATTCTGGGTTTTGGGGGTGTTTCTTCAAAAGTGGACGTCCTCCTTCTGTGTGTGCCATGTATGCGTTTGCAAAAAGAACCCCAAGGGGGGAACCCATTGCTCCTACGCCGTTCCTTTTGCACACCGGGGGGGGGGGATATATTTCGCCCCTATGTGGAGAGGAATGGGGCTTCCTTTGTACATGCTTTCTAGCATCTCTTTTAAGATATTTTCGGGTATCGGTAATGGTGGTTTTTCAGAGCGGTATATCTTGTTCATGATGATTTTTGTATTGTTTCATCCACTGTGGACCTTATTAACTAAAAAACTTTTCGACCGTCCAGAGATGCTATATATTATATATAGAATATATACATAGGCATTAAGATAGATATAATATATATATTGAGATATATTATATTATAATATAGATATATTATAATTATAGATATAGATATACCATATTAGATATATATATAATATAATATATAATAGAGATATATATATATATATATATATTTGTATATATATATAATATACTATAGATAGATATATATATAATAATATACATATATATAGATATAATATATATATATATATATAGAGAATATATTATATAGATATGTAATAAATACTATATTACAATATTATATATAATATATATTATAATAATTTATATAGATATTTATATGTATAATATATATAATATATATTATAATATATATTATATATATATATATCTATATATATCTATATATATATAATATTATAAATTATATATATATTACTAAAAAGACCCCAATTGGAACTCTCTGGATGGGTATCAAGCGCAAATAAAATATTTATTTAAAAAAAATTAAAAAAAAACAAGCCCTCCTCGGACTAACAATCTTCATTGTCAAGCAATTCAATGGGTATACTTGGAAAAGCTTGTTTTAACTTGTTTTTATTTAAATTCAAATCCAACCTCGACGTGATGACCATTCCAGTTTCAATGAGGTTGCTGTTAGTAATTGTACATTAATGCCCAAAACAATTGAGCAGAAATGATAAACTTCCACACATGAGGACACACACACAGACATACATAAATATATAATAATATAATATAATATATATGTAATATATAGATATAAGAGAGATATATATATAATATATATATTATATATAATATTCGAATGCAAAGCTCAAATCCAGGACATGAACAATCCTATGAGCAAATTGTGCGCGCGTCCTCGAAGTAGGTTTTTCAATATTCCTTACGACCGTAGCCCAAAAGTTATCTCCAAGATGGAAGAACCCTGAGATAATTCATTGGCTGGAAGATACTTAAACTGCCTTGTTTATTGTAATATCCCCGTCCCCTCCTTACCTCCTCCCCTCCTCCCTCCTCCCCACCCTTCATTCAGTGAGATAAACTTCCGGTACGGTTTTTCGGAGGAAATATTAAAAAGGTTCAGGGGATGAGATCTTAAGTTGCTTCGATATTGAGAGTCGAACTGTCCACAGAAACACTTCACACAAACCAAATGGTTAATTATATACACAATTATACTATATATACTATAGAATATTTATAATTATATATATATATATATATATATATAATCAAGCGTGGAAGGTGGGAACCATTGGATTCAAAACATTGTAATCCATTATGAATTATTTTATTTGCTACGTTTCGTAAATAACTTTATTACATCCTCAGGGAATCTTTATGCAAAGATAAGGCAGAAGAAGCACTGTATTGTCATCCTCTTGATATATATATACTCTATTATATATATATATAATAATATATATATATCTATATATGATAATAATATATATATATTATGATGGTGTTTGTGTGTGTGCGTGTGTGTGTGTGTTGGGTGTGTGGCTGAGTCGTTGTGTATTTGTGTTATACATACATAAATACACACAAATTGTGAGATATAGGAAAAATTAGACATCAGTACACTGTACGCATAACCATGGAGAATTCAGAAGGCCTGTCATATTACATTCCCAAGCTATTGCATTGCAAAGCGCATTTATAAAGGCGTACAAGGGATATGGAATGACAACGCGGAATTTACGACCTCGGCTCTGTCAACATGCGAATTCGTTTGTTCAGGGATTCGAAAAGCCCCTGGTTTACCATGGATTCGTCAGCTTAGTCGTGACGATGGGTATTTTCAGAATTCAAACAGATTTGTCACAGATGATAAGAAAACTATCAATTTTTATTTATATTATAAGTATTATAAGTATTTTCTCTATACCTTCCTCTCATGCTAGGGGCCAGTTTCCTTTTCATGTAAAGGTAAACGGAGCCAGTTGAGGACAAAGCAAAAAACCTGGCTTATGAATTGATTTATAAGTTTTTCTATATTATTTCCTCTATTGCTAGGGGTCAGTTTCCTTGCCATGTTAAGCAAACGGAGCCACTTGAGGACAAAGAAAAAAACCTGGCACTTTCTGAACTTTTTCCCGGCCTTTATAGCATCAGGCAGCATTTTAGGGCGAAGATCCGAAGCCGATAACTGGATTCGAATACCTAATGCTTCGGACTTCAAAAGAATTCCAAGAAATATAAATACCAGAGGCGATTCCCCCGAGGCCAAACGCGCCATCAGCGAAGTGGGAAGATAAACAAGAGGCCCAGAGAATTTTTTCGTCATTTTTTATCGTCGGGGAATGGCTGTGTTTTTCCAACTCTATGCAAATCAATTTAGACCGAGGGGGGACGGTGGCGATTGGGGTCGGGTCGTCTTTGCCCATACTTAATGGTGCATAAAGCGAACGATACACGAGTATATATATACAGATATATAGAATTGTACATATATATATATATATATATATATATATATATATATATAGATATATATATATATATATTATATATATATATATATATATATATATTTATTTGAAAGAGCGCCAAGGAGTCCACCAAGCAGAATCTTGTCGTCGTCGTAGATTTTTAAAACTTATAAGTGAATTAATTTTATTTCGCTCTATAACCTTGTTGTTCCAGAAGCGAAAAGGACGTCAAGATGAAAGGGCAGAGAAAGAAGGAAAGGTTATAACATCCTAATTTAGAGGATTACGTCCGAAACTTAAACCCACTAGAAAAGATAAAACGACGGTAAGGAGAGGAAAAGGAAAGGGGAAAGGGGTTGGTTAATTTTTAATTTATAGGAAAACTTTCCCTGGGCGTTGAAAGCGCCATCCAGAGTTTTACACATACGGTAAAGTGAATATCATAACTTTGACTGATCATACTACAAATAAACCAAACCACACACACACACAAAATATATATTTATATATGTATATAAATATATATATATATATATATATATATATATATTATATATATACATCATATATGTGTGTGTGTGTGTGTGTATGTGTGTGTGTATGTAGTATTATGTATTATATATATATATAATATATATATATATAGATATATATATGTGTGTGTGTGTGTTTGGTGTGTGTGGTGTGTGTGTGTGTTGTTGTATACTATATTGTTGACAGAGACAGCATTGGGAAGCCATCAACTCTGCCAGTGGTGTTGGGTCCTTACACTGTCTTTAAACAAGGCCGTAATTAAAGGGGAACTTGTGGTCGGACGAGTTTCAGGGAGCTGACCGGGCTGGGGGCCAATGTTTGTTTGCAATTAGTTTTGACGGTTGATCTGATATGGGGTTAGATGTAATAGATGTGCTAGTTGTGTCGATTCATTTGATGTATGATTGATTTGCAGTCATTTATTTATTTATTTATTTATTGCGTACAATCTTCCTAACTGCACTAAATGACAGATCTCAGGGTGGTTTTCACAGTGTGGGGGGTTTCCGGGTTCCATCCTGCCTCCTTAGGAGTCCATCACCTCTCTCACTACGTGCGCTGTGTCTAGTAGCACGCTCTTCTGCATGAGTCCTGGAGCTACTTCGGCATCTAGTTGTTTCAGGTTCCTTTTATTTTATTATTATTATTATTATTATTATTATTATTATTATTATTATTATTATTACGTTTGGTTTATTCCTAAAATGACTAAACCGCAGAGTTACGTATTTGCGGTACCACAGACCGGCTTCTATCAATTGCTTTTTTTGACCAGTTCCTATATACATATATATATATATATATATATATATATATATATATATATATATATATATATATATTATATATATGGTCTTTTATAAATGTTGAGGATATATGGATATACACAATTAATAACTTAGAATTTGTTACTGGACAACAAGAATCTTTGAATAATAGAATATAGTTATTTTTTGTATGAAGGACATTGCCAGTTCCTTTGATTTTATTTATAGCCGAGTTCATTTTCTAAGTTTAAAGTTAAAAAATGGAGCCAATGCGGGCAGAAGGGTTAAAATCAAATTAAAGGAAAGAGAGCTTGATGAAAAAAAAACAAAAAACAAACAAACACGAAACGCTGAGAGCGACTGAACGAAGCGAATGCCCGTTTGAAGTTTTATTGATGGTGGGAATCGGTGATGCCCCAAAACATATTACCCTTCCGGTGCAATTCAGGTTCTGTGAAAAATAGCAGCCCTCAATAAACAAAGATTTCAGGATGCTGAGATGGATAAGTAAACATGCTTCAAAAGCAGCTGTGTATTTCCTTATTGTTTCTAAACGTTTGAATAAGGAAAGAATAGACTTACAGTTCGTTATGATCCCCCATCTTCTTCGGTTTCTATATTGAACGTGAATTTGTTTCCTTATCAATTCACATTAACCGCGCATCTGATGTCTGGGCCAGTCACTTACGACGCTCCTGATTGGCTGTTGATAAGCCAATCACAGGGCTGAAAGCTCTCAGTCTCTCTCGAGAGTTCGCATAGGCAGGATGTATGTACCACCTCTCTTGAGGGATACGTCTTTCAAAAGTATACCTCAGGAGAGGTGGAACATACATCCTGCCTATGTGAACTCTACAGATAGACTGGGAATTTCCAGCCCTGTGATTGGCAAACATTAACAAATAAAGCAAAATTGCCTAATGGGTTTCACGAATAGCTGAGGCAAGATGAAACGAAAGAAAACTGCACATAAATCAAACCATTGTAAATTCAGCACGTATATTGATATCTATCGTTAGATATTAAAGAAGTAAACATTTCATTGCAGTTTTTCGTAACGCAATGAGTATTAGAAGTGTATAAATATATTTTAGGATAATGAAGATATCTCCAATGGGTCGTATACAAAAATAATAGTTTTTTTTTTTTTGTCATCAGAAAAAATTAAACTGAATTAATTTCAAATGGCAGAAAAACGAACACATAACTTCAGTGGGAGAACCGAGAGACATTCTTTTTTTTGTAAATAAATTATTTTGGTTTTGTTTTCAGTGTACTAAAGTAAGGGTTTCGCATTCGCTTGATATTTTTTAGCCCTTATGCATCTACCTATATCGGTTTATCTCTTGCCTTGGTTGCCTTTGACTATTGTGTTCATTTATTTTTCAACACATAAAATACACACATACACGCACTCAGACACACACATGCCCATATAAGGACACATACACACGCATATATAAAACAAAATACATATATATCATGTATGTGTGCACATTTCCACGATTTTCTAAATCTTTTGTTATCTATTCACGTTGGAAAAAAGGTGGAGGCCAAATAAAATCAATATTTCCTTACCAATGCGGAAACAAAACGCTTCTGATAGAGAGCTCCAAAATTTGAAAAATTATCCCATCGAAGGTAAGGAACGAAATGTCAAAATGAGGAACACAAAAGAAGGGGGAGAGGAAGAGGAAAAACCTAAGAAAGCAGAAGTTTAAGGGGGCTATTATAAACATTAAGTATGAATATACTAAAAGCGGAACATAACAATTCTTTGAACAATTATTTCTATCATTCAATGATAAATGCTATTTTATAGTTAAACTTGACAAATTATTTACGGAAGCGGGTATTGCACGCATGATTTTATATAGATATATATATATATATATATATATATATATATATATATATATATATATATATATATATATGTGTGTGTGTGTGTGTGTGTGTGTGTGTGTATGTATGTATATATATCATATAGATATATATATATATATATATATATATATATATATATATATATATATATATATATATATATATATATATATATGTATATATATATATATATATATATATATATATATATATATATGTATATATACATATATAAATATATATATATATATATATATATAGATATATATATATATAATAAGTGTCATTTGCATTAACACCCCATTAGATTTTCTTTTCTACATGAATAATTTCATATTCAACTTCAGCTATTTTTTTTATTTTAGTGAGATCTAAAGTATAAAGTAGACCAGCTGAAGAATTTTAATGTTTTGTTCTCTCATCTGTTTCCTGATTAGCGTCAACGCAGTTGTGTTGGGATGGGGGTCACTGATAACTACGCAGTTACTGAACCCATGAGCAATGTGAAGGTCAGATGATCTGCGATGTCGTCAACATAGCTTTGTACTTCTACGCGACTGGAAAATAGACCCCAACATTATGTTATTGACGACGGATCACTGTAGTACACCAGCGTAAATTATGCGCCTTTATCGAACAGCGCTTTCTAAAGAGATGTTCTCATCACTCGGAACAAATTCCAATGTAACAGGTTCTAGTCGTTGTCAAAGTAAACAACTTTTCTCTCACTTCATTTTTGCATGACTGTGTTTATATTTAGCAGCGTGCCAGACTTGACAGCCGCTTATGGAAGCTGAAATGTGCACGTGAATGGTTCCTTTTACTGCAATTTTACCGCCTTTGATTTTTGTCTGTGTTTTACTTCATTCACGTGGTAAGATTCAACGGTGTTTAGAGAAAATTCCACTTCCAAATTCATTTAAAATATGACGGAAAATTTACATTTTAACTCATCGCATGGATGTTATACGTGTAGATAGATAGCTAGATAGATAGATAGGTAGATAGACAGAGAGAGAGAGAGAGAGAGAGAGAGAGAGAGAGAGAGAGAGAGCACTTTGGAATGGAATTGCATTCGGTGAGAGGAACGTGTGCGATTTAGAGCCAAAATTATCAGCATCTTTTCTGCAAAAAGACGACCGGGATTTTGCGAAATACTCGAATCCGAAATCCAGTTTGCATTATGAACGGAAATCAGCGAAATCCATTTTCATTCCTCACAGAAACCTCATTTCCAGATTTCATTTTCGCCACTCGGTTCGGAGAGCCAATCTTGTTCGAAAATCGAGGAATAAGAAGCAGAGAAGAATAATAAATCAACAGAAAAATTTTCCAAGATTATCTTTTAATTGTAAGAGGGAGGAAATTACAATTTTACACGTCCCAAAGGGTTAATATATGTTTTATTCATTATCAATAAGGGCGATTTTCACTCTACAGAAAGGAGGAGCCGCCTGAGGGTAGCCACACCTTGAAGGATACACGCAGTAAACAAATGATTCTTCCAGAAAAACAGTACATTTTGAAAAATCACGGGAGCATATACAATTTAATGTCATGAATTTTTACACAAATTTTCCCCCCAAAATTATTATCAATGAAAAATCGAAAGAAAATATAAATATATATATATATCAAGCAAGAGAAAGAGGGAGAGAGAATATCGAACCAGAGAGAGAGAGAGAGAGGAGAGAGAGAGAGAGAGAGAGAGAAATAATAACTATATACATGTGGGACTATTTTATTAGTTGTTCATTTATTTTAAGGTCCTTCATAAACATCTTACAAATATATGGGTCCAAATGGTACATTCCCAGACTAAGATTTAGGTTGTTTTGGCAAACTGACTTTACAGAGAACAACATAGTCAAAAGAAGGCTTAATATACAAACTGACACTATAAGATTAGCAATAAGGGCGATTTTCACTCTACCATTTGGACCCATATATTTGTAAGATGTTTATGAAGGACCTTAAAATAAATGAACAACTAATAAATTAGTTCCACATGTATATAGTTATTATTTCTTTCTCTCTCTCTATCTCTGTCTCTGTCTCTGTCTGTCTGTCTGTCTCTCTCTCTCTCTCTCTCTGTCTCTCTCTCTCTGTCTCTCTGTCTCTCTCTCTCTCTCTCTGGTTCGATATTCTTTCTCCCTCTTTCTCTTGCTCGATATATATACTATATATATTTATATTTTCTTTCGTCTTTTCATTAATAATAATTTTTTGGGGAAAATTTGTGTAAAAATTCATGATATGAAATTGTATATGCTCCCGTGTTTTTTCAAAATGTACTGTTTTCTGGAAGAATCACTTGTTTACTGCGTGTATCCTTCAAGGTGTGGCTACCCTCAGCGGCTCCTTCCTTCTGTAGAGTGAAAATCGCCCTTATTGCTAATCTTGTAGTGTCAGTTTGTATATTAAGCCTTCTTTTGACTATGTTTGTTCTCTGTAAAATCAGTTTGCCTCAGTAAAGGGTCCGAACAGGACCGAAAGTACTTGGCTATCTCGCTTTTTAATTTTTTCCTTCGTGGCAAAAAAAAAAAACTTTATATATATATATATATATATATATATATAGGATATATATATATATATTATATATATATAGTGTGTGTGTGTGTGTGTGTGTGTGTGTGTGTGTATGTGTGTGTGTGTGTGTCTGTGTCTGTGTGTATGGTTGCAAGTTCTACACAAAAAATGAACGAAAATCTAATTCATCACATGGCCACATATCATGTTCGCCGCAGTTTTAATAATTGGTCCAAGAATTAATGAAAACAGAGTCCATCCAAACAGTGCTAGACTAAAATCGTAATGGAGCTATGATAAATATGACAGCATATTCCCTGACACTGCCGTCACTGCATCGCTAAAAAAATAAATAAAATATACGAAATTCTAATCCTCGACAATAAACGGAAAATGAAAGGTAAGTCAATTAATAAATACTCGTAACATTTCCTAACAGTTTCAGTTAACAGTGATATAATTATCTAGCACATCCCAATTTAAAAGGAGATTTACGTTTCACATATTTAAATTTCATAGGTATTAACATCTAAAATATAATTTTACTTCATTTAGTGCAGAGTTCGGGATATGCCATCAAGTAAAGATGACAAAGTCATGGACATGAATTTTCTGACCTTTGTAGATTATTAACACTCATAATATAATCCGTAACAAACATTCATGTTTCAAATCATTCAGGACACAGATGCAACTTGAACAATCTTCTTAAATGTGTCTCGGTAGTATTAGCAGTAGATCAAACAAATGGCAGGAAATTGCAAAGAAAATCGTTAATATGATTGGCTAAAAAAAGAAAAAAAATGACGATTCAAGAAACGATAGTTTGTGCATTAGCTTATGATACATTGAATATAATTTCTTCGTTACTAAGTAATGGAAATCGTTTTTGAAAATCTGTGTTTGGGGAAAACGGTCTCACTTCCGGAAAAAAATTAAAGGGAGTTAATGAATCATTCATTAATGATTGGCTGAAACCACGTACAAAAGTTAATTTAAATCAATTACGACCATCTTTCTAAATGTATCGTTTAAGTTTCTATTTGTGCTAGTTAAGACAAAATTGTAAATACTTAATCCTTCTCATTGAATCATTCATTAACGATTGGCTGAAACAACGTATAAATGTTAAATTAAATTAATTTCAACCATCTTTATAAATATATCGTTTAAGTTTTTATTTGTGCTAGTTAAGACAAAATTGTAAACACTTCATCTTTCTCATTCCCATATTAGGTGGAAATAACTACGATTTTATGTCAACTTATTTACATCAATGTGATCAAAATTACCAAAATATTAAGCTTCGTACTTTCAGTACATCTCATATCAGAGAAACCGCCTCTGTTTGCCATCTGTTGATAGATTGAAGAAATTCATATAAAATATTTTGGGCGGCGAGAAATCAAATATATTTCTATTATTGATGACGTCACCAGAAAACAAAGGACAGGCAGTCTGTAGGATGGCATTTCCATTCTGTTAGAAGATTTGTCAGGTCATTCTGGACTGAATATTGTGGCCATTCCATCTCCAATCCACATGGCATACATGGAATTTATTTGATTTTCAGATGAAACATATATATAAGCTGTATATACAATATTGTGGCTTTGATAATTGTATGCGATATTTTTATCATGGATCTGAACAGAATTCAGTAACGCGTCAATCACACTTCTGCGTACTTGTCGCAAGGAATACCAACAAGGGAATATATAGAATTTATAATATCTATTCTATATATATATATATATATATATATATATATAATATATATATATATATATATATATATATATATATATCATGATTTACCGGCCTCCGTTCAGTTTATGCACTCCAGTTACTTCACCTGGGAGCTGTAATTAATCATTATATCTGTCGAGAGTAGAAGAACATGTTTTCTTCGCACGATAATACAAGGACATTCGTTTAGAGGATATTGATTGAAGGAATATTAAGAATGTTCCATCTAACGAGTAAAAATTCTATCCACTTTTCTACACTCTTGCCTCTATGATGTGTCAGCATAAATTAAAGACTTCATCAACATCGGCTTGTGGGTTACGCTATTACCATCCTATTCGAAAAAAATAAATAAATGAATAAGTTTGTTTTGTGAAATTATAATGGTCCATTTTGTAAAAAAAAAAAAAAAAAAAAAAAAAAAAAAATATCCTACCAGGATATCTTGTACGATACGCTATTACCATCCTATAAAAAAAAAAAAAAAGTTCTCTTTGTGAATTTATAATGGTCCAAATTGTACGATACCCTACCAGGAAAAAAGTGCAATTTATAACTTGCTGGATACGCTATTACCATCCTATCCGAAAGGAATAAGTTCACTTTGTGAATTTATAATGGTCCATTTTGTAAAAATATCCTACCAAGAAAAAAGTACAACTTTCATCTCATAGGATACGTGATTACCATCCTTTTCGGAAAAAAATAAGTTAACTTTGTAAATTTTAACAGTATGTAATATAAAATATCCTACCAGGAAAATACTGCAACGTAAGTGATTAGATAATACATCAGGCGAATGTCTATAAACCTTATCTTGATGTCTCTGGTTGATATCATTCCACTGTAGAAGGTGAGGTCAAGTTGGCCCGTACAGCTCTCTCTCTCTCTCTCTCTCTCTCTCTCTCTCTCTCTCTCTCTCTCTCTCTCTCTCTCATTTCACGGAAGGGTAACTGAGATACACAGCTTCCATCACGAGGTGATTTTGACAAGAATGTCAACACGCTCGTCTTCGTGAGTGAATCTTTGTTTTATTCTCCCTGTTTCTTCTTCCTTGACTTCCTGGAGCCATGTTGCATGTTTGTTGTGTGATACCGGATTGCTCCATATGTTTTCCCAGAGTCTCTTACTTGGTTCGGATTCAGGAAAGTCAGAACTAGAATATCTGAATATAAATGATACATTTCAAATACAAGAAAAAAATTAATAAAATAATAGTTTCCTTTTTAAATATCTCACGCGTTTGCAGTGTAAAAACAAAGGCAATAAGAAAAAAAGATTTCTTTAATAAAACTGAGAACCCAGTCGCATGCATTACAGGGGTTTTGTGTTATTTAACTTTTTTTTTTTTATTCAGTTTATGTTCATATTCGCTTCTTGTATTTTTTCACTTCAAGTTTATCTTTCTCGACTGTTTCTTTTTTTACTTTGCTAGTTTTACCTATTCTTATCTAAAGCGTTAGGTAACAGGTTACAGAATCTTAGCGATAACGAATCCATTAAGAAAACTAATATGGCCTTGAATACTCATTATAGGACCTTATTTATTATTATAATAGTAGGAAACTATTGATATTAGTTATACCGTTATCAGAAGTCAGTATTTTTGTTATATGCCAACCATCTGGAATATTCTGAGAGAGAGAGAGAGAGAGAGAGAGAGAGAGAGAGAGAGAGAGAGAGAGAGAGACTTTATATTTCATGAAACAAAAACCACAACTTTCTCAGCAGAGAAAAAACTAAAAACAAAAATAAAGAAAGTCATCGTTGTTACTTTTGTCAGTCAGTCCCACAGAAGACATTGTGTCTAACAAAATGTACAATACCCAACGTATACTGTCTATTCACAGTTACACAGACTTCCCTAAAACATTGTAACAGAAGGTGTGAGAGAAATGTTAACCTTCCTACATCAATGTGCTGTGCTATACCGAGCAACAATGAAGAAATAGCTCTCCACGCCGCTCGCTCGAGTGACGTGTTGCTATTTCATCATTTGGAATTCTGCGGGCTCGCGGAGTTTTATTTTTATTAGTATTATTTCTGTCGTATTTTATAACTGTGTTCGTGTAAATATTTTCCACCCTGAACTCATTCTTCTGTTCCTGTTTTGTGCAATTGTCGTATGTTTAACACGGCTGTAAAACGAGGACAATAATTTTTTTTTTTTACTCACTTTCTCTTCGATGATTTTAATGAATTTTTTTTTTCAGAGGACGCAAAGTCTCATAGATATCATGTGTGAATTTGTTGGCGATGAACTGAATTTTATTTTATTTTTCATTTTATTTTATTTATATCATAATTTTTATTGGTATTTTTATTTATTTCGATATTGCAAGTTGGATGATATGAAATTCAATTTTGTTATCATTCAATACGTCTGTAATTTAGAAAAAATATAATGAATAAAATAAATAAATAAATAAAACAAATAAATAAAAAAATAAAAAAATAAATAAATAATTAAATAAATAAATAAATAAAGCAAACAAATAAATAAATAAATAATTAATTAAATAAATAAATAAATAACAAAAATAAAGGTGTCATTCTGATAAATTGTAAATAACTGAATAATATATTATGGAAAGTAACTTGTTAAAGTAATGGTATTGAAACAATCTAGAATTTTTCTCATATTAAGTTCTAAATACGGAATATACGGCCTTTCTGTGTGTTTTCATTTGGAAAACCTTATGCTTTTACCATTCTAATATATTTCGTCTAAATTTACATTTTAGACATTAAGTTGTAAATCACAAAAACATTTTTGACCGATAGGTTGTTATATCATATGAATCGGACGGTTCGTAAAAATAGGAGACACTCTTAATGAATTATGCCAAATACGAATATTAATGACACATGAAGATGTGATGCCATGATGCACTGGAATCACAGAAGATATGGTGTGAGAAGTTCACCCGTAAGTAATCTTATGATAATAAAAATGAGCTATTTACGTATATGTTATTTAATCCTATACGCGTGAGGGACACCAGAAAGCTATGCTATACAAAAATGAATAAAACTACTTAAAAGTAAGATGAAAAGCTGTCAAAATCCTTAAAAAATAGCTTACCTCTCTGCCGGCACTTGTCCTGAAGTTTCTATCTCAGAAGGAGAGTAGCAAATGTCTCAGTATTGTTAACTATTGCTTCAGTTTTGTTGAGCCTAACATTCTCGCTGACACATAAACTTCTCGTGGACTGTTGGTAAAAGAAATATCTTTGGTCAATAGCATAATAAAATTCATATACATAGCAATTCAAAATAGACATATATGGTTTCTGTTTCAAGTGTACAGAAGTACACATGTCCTATTTTTTTATTTTTTTTTTACCTCTTAATATAATGATAGCTGACAGAAACAACCGCCCTAGTAGTCTTCATTTCCTATTTATCTTTACAACTAAGCATTTTATGTTGTGTCCCGACTTTTATGCACTAGTTCCTTGAAAAGGGGATATATGTAGAAAACCTCCATGAATTTGAATTTTGTAAATCCATTTTTTATACGACGTTAATCGATTCAACGTTTTTTGTGAAAGGAATTAGGTGACTCAAGACAGAGAGAGAGACGAGCGGAGGAGGAGAGACGGAGAGAGGAGAGAGAGAGAGAGAGAGATGGTTTGAATAAGATCTCGTATAGCAAATTGAGATAAAAAGATCAAACTACGAAGAAAACATCTTTTATCATCATTATAACTAGGTAAATAAAATGGCATTAACTGCAAAAACAAAATAGAAACACAATGGGTGAATACTCTCTCTCGCTCTCTCTCTCTCTCTCTCTCTCTCTCTCTCTCTCTCTCTCTCTCTCTCTCTCTCTCTCTCTCTTTAGGTCAATAAAATGGCATAAACTGCAAAAACAAAATAGAAACAAAAGGGGTGAATACTCTCTCTCTCTCTCTCTCTCTCTCTCTCTCTCTCTCTCTCTCCTTTGATCATCACCTCTCGCCAAAAGTCGTGAATCTCTTGACTTCCGGAATTGCCTGTGTCACAGCTGCAAGGACAAAGTCTTTTCGTCCCCTGATATGTATATCTCTTGTCCTGCTATTCAGGATTTCCTTGGGGTCGAGAGGGGGCTGCAGATGAAGGGGTGAAATGTTTAGTAAGATGCGTATATGAATTTATGTATGTAGGAAGGTACCTTTCCATTGCTTGGATAAATTGTGAAACATACGTGAAATATATATATATATATATATATATATATATATATATATATAATAATATATATAATAATATATATATATATATATATATAT
This sequence comes from Macrobrachium nipponense, assembly GCF_015104395.2. Lineage (NCBI taxonomy): Eukaryota > Metazoa > Arthropoda > Malacostraca > Decapoda > Palaemonidae > Macrobrachium > Macrobrachium nipponense. The sequence goes on along the minus strand of NC_087204.1, from coordinate 11,334,499 downwards.
ATATATATATATATCTCACGTATGTTTCACAATTTATCCAAGCAATGAAAGGTCCTATATATATATATATCATATATATATATATATATATAGATATATATATATATATATATATATATATATATATATATATACATATATAGATATATATATATCACTATGTTTCATAATTTATCCAAGCATGGAAAGGTAACTTCCTACATACATAAATTCATATACGCATCTTACTAAACATTTCACCCCTTCATCTGCAGCGTCCTCTCGTCCCTAAAGAAATCCTGAATAGCAGGACAGGAGATATATATATCAGGGGACGAAAAGACTTTGTCCTTGCAGCTGTGACACAGACAATTCCGGATGTCAAGAGATTCACGACTTTTGGCGAGGTGATGATCAAAGGAGAGAGAGAGAGAGAGAGAGAGAGAGAGAGAGAGAGAGAGAGAGAGAGAGAGAGAGTATTCACCTCTTTTCTTTGTATTTTGTTTTTATTGCCATTTTATTGACCTAGTTATGATGATGATAAAAGATTTTTTCTTCGTAGTTCGATCTTTTTATCTCATTTTAAACATATTATTAGCCATTCCCCCTCTTTTCACCTCTTATATATATATATATATATAATATAATTATATATATATATATATATATATATATATATATATATATTATAATATAGATATGAGGTGAAAAGATGGGGGAATGGCTAATAATATGTTTAAAATGTTTTGTATGATAGTAAAGTCACATAGCTCTACTCGCCTAGAGGCAAGGGTGGTACGCTGCAAGTTCACATTGGAGAAAAAGGTATTTGCTGAACAAGCAACTTGTCTCAGAGGTCGTTCCCCCGTTTGCGAGGCATGTGCATTCGTTTGTACGCGATCACAGGCCTACTGGTTCAGGGTACTTGTGGAAGATGCATTCCTTTGTGCAAACGAGATACGTCAAGTGGTTGCTCCGAGTGTCGGAGAAAACGCCCATCGAAAAGGTAGGACACATTCTATAAAAACTTAGAAAAACTGTTACCTTTTGGAAAAGAGAGAGAAGTGTGAAAATGCTCTCTTTACGTAAATACTTTGAAAAGAGTGATGTGGGGGGATATGTTTTTTTTATACCTATTATCTTTATTACAGATGGGTCCGATTCCATGGTTGATTAGAAACGGGAATCTCTAACCTGACTAATACTAGACAAACAATAATGACTTTTTGGGGTTTGAGAGTGTAAACCTTAGTTAGGAGGGTAGAATGTTATCTTACTGTTTTCTTTATGGTAGATTTGGTCTTTATGCATTATGACTTGTTAATCATTTTATTCTTTGTTATAACCAATTGCTTTGGGAAATAAATAGTATTTTTTATATATACGCAGTCTTAATAAGCCTCGTGACATCTTACAGACAGGGCACCGTTGGCAACAGGTAAGAGTTCCCAGTTTGTGTAGTTTAGGGAATAAGGAGGGGTAGACATATATATATATATATATATATATATATATATATATATATATATATATATATATATATATATATATATATATAATTTTGGTAGATACTGATACAATCGTTCACAGGTGGGTTATGCAATGTGTATTTTGTATTCGCTTTCCTAGAAAATAACCAACTAATTCGGTGCAGAACAATTCCACTTCGCGTTTAAAAAAGTACGAAAAATGTAGAAATTAATTGACACCCTACTTTCTTAAAATTCAATGTATGCAAATCTTTCATCTTCAAAAAAATTTTTTTTTTCTAGTTCTACTCAGTGATCAGCATAAGAATTTATTCTCCGTAGAAATTAATTGACACTCTGCTTTCTTAAAATTCAATGTATACAAATCTTTTACCTTTAAAAAATATTTTTTTTTTTATTTATTTTTTTTAAGTTCTACTCAGTGATTGGTGAAAAAATTATACTCCGATCATTTTGGGACGTACTTTTCGTATTCATTTATGAAATATTTTTTTTATAGAAAGACATAGAATATTTTTAATAATTACATCAGGAAAACGTAATGAAATTGTCTCTCCAGCCTGGCTGATATCAAGGACGAGTCTGGAAGAACCAGAATTTATTTCTCACTCTTCAAAGTATTTCCGGATATCTTTTTTTTTATTTCTTATTATTTTACCAGAGGAAACTACTTTTTTAAGCTATTGATTAGTTTTACTAAGTGATTTTAACTCATTAGACTGTTAGTCAGATGTGCACTTCCTCTCTCTCTCTCTCTCTCTCTCTCTCTCTCTCTCTCTCTCTCTCTCTCTCTCAAAATCATCGGAGATCCCCTCAATTGCTAAATAGGAACTTACAGCTAAAGGAAACAAGTAAAAAATACTTCGGCGCAATCGAGTTTTCTGTACATCGTGTAATGCTGTATGAAACTCTCAGCCATGGCCCATGAAACTCTCAGCCGGCGGTGGTGGCCTAAGTTGTTGCAGTGCCGGGCGCACGATCAAGGCCAATCTTAACCTCAAATAAGATAAAAACCTTCCGCAATTTGTTATGTTTGATGATTGGAAGGTGGATGATCACCATACCAATTTGCAGCCCTCTAGCCTTAGTAATTCTTAAGATCTGAGGGCGGACAAAAAAAAAAAAAAAAGTTCTTTTACAGAAAACTAAAAGTAAGCCAGAAGTCACCGACTGTGTTTATATATTTAATAAAGTAAAGAGAGATTTATGTGACTTACTTGAATACCCTGTATAAACCACGCTTGGTAATGAGGGGCACTGGAGTGTCGAGTGCTAGCTCCTCCAAGAGAAAGTCTCGAGATGATGGTGAGACGATTTCCTTGGAATTACTTGGACCTCGAATATCCGCTGGGTTGGATTACGAAGCTCAGAAGATTGAGTTTCAACATCGGCAGTGGGTCACAATGAACCTTGATGAAACCTGGGTGAAACAAGGTTAGTTAGTAAGCATTATATCCCTTTTCATTCTTGGCTAACTGATCTTCAACAGTAAAACTTTCTAAATAATACCAAACCAACACTGATTGATTTTTTTTTTTTTTGATAGCTTAGCAGTTCTGAAATCATACTCGTTCTTGTTTTATATAATCTGATAAAAAAGTATTTCTCATCCTCTATCAGATAATAAAAGATCAGCGGCCTGCTACTGTGCATAGTAATCAGACCGTTTTCATTCAAGACCTAATTGCATTATGTTAAGCGGCAAATAAATATTCATAATTTCCAGTCAACAGTTATCAATGATCTCTAGTGTGTTTTCCTTTCATTTCCACTGATTAAATCCCAGAACTTTACCTGAATTGGATATCTAAGTCTCATTAAAAACAGTTATTAGAAAGATTCTGTCATTGAAGCAAATAGCTTTACGAGTCAAGTCCACAAATAACACAAACAAATCTTTGAACGTCTAACTGAACTGAATTAAATGCAGAACTTAGGCCAAAGGCCAAGCACTTCTATCTATGAGGTCATTCAGCGCTGAATCGGAAATTGACAGTAAAAGGTTTGAAAGGTGTAACGGGAGAAAGACCTCAAAGCAGTTGCACTACGAAGCAATTGTTAGGAGAGGGTGGAAAGTAAGATGGAAGAAAGAGAATATGGAAGAATGTACAGTAAAAGGAACGAAAGGGGTTGCAGCAAAGAATATGATGTAAGGCTTACAGTGCACCCATGAGGTGCACTGACAGCCCTACCACCCTAAGGGGACCGAACGCCCCCCACTTGACATTAAGTTTTGATGAACTTTTGGAATTCGTCTAATCAGCTTGGACCTACTGCCGCCTGATAACTCGACGTTTTCAATCTTTTTAAGTACAAATCAAACCTCTCTCTTGTTTACTTATGCAAAATAGAATCGTCGTTTTAATGAAAAAGCTTTTTTTTTTTATCTAACAACCTGCTCAGCCGTTAAGACGGAAGATGTCCAATTTTCTAAACCAAGAATCCTCTAATTGAAGTTTGGGTCCCATCTGCCCTTATTAATTCGGATCAAAATAACGTTAGACTTTTATTGTTTTGGTCTGATTCGTCATGTGAGTAAAATTCATTGCTTCATTTCGCTAGCTACAAGTACAATAGCAAAGTCATACTTTATTAGCACAATTTTAAAGACAGGCTTTGATACTTTATCCCTTCTTCCGTGTTCAAATCATGTAATACTGCAGTTATAAGGGTCACGATTATGAAAGAATTATGAGGCATGACAATCCACGAGTTACATAGAATGATGCATATATATTATATATATATATATATATATATATATATATATATATATATATATATATATATATAACTTTCATCTAATTGGTCGTTTCGAGACATTAATTGAACTTTAATGAAAATGTAATTAGTAAAGGACTATGAACGAATCTCCCTTCAAATATCTGCAATGAATCTTAATAAAATATTTCCTAAAATATCTGCGTACAACAATCAAGACTTCTTATAAATACATGGTAACGAATATGAAATGAAAGAGAGAGAGAGAGAGAGAGAGAGTCCTATTATTAAAAAGCTAATTCAAAACTCTTAGGATAATAGGAGGAGTATACAGTAGTGTCTCAAACACAACCTAATCATTTCGGCTGTTATGCAAACCGTTCTAATTAAGTTAAGAAAGCTCCACAAGAAAGTATTACATGCAAGTCGTATTATTATAGTCTTACTTTTAAACTTCTAAACCTATTCATTTTTATCTTTATTCTAGGACATTTCCATTTAAGAGCCTGATCACTTCCTGCCTTTTTTTTCAGTCTTGAGATGTTGGTAGATTATTTCTCCTTTGCTCTTCAATGAATTCAATTAAGCATTTACACAAATCGATGCTTTTTCTTTAGGGAGAGCTTTCTCTAGTGGGCAGGAAAAGAGCACTGGGGAATAGAAGAGAGAGAGAGAGAGAGAGAGAGAGAGAGAGAGAGAGAGAGAGAGAGAGAGAGAGAGAGAAAATGAACATCAGCTCTGACAGAGCTTTCTCAAATGGGCAGGAAAAGAGCGCTGGGGAATAGTAGAGAGAGAGAGAGAGAGAGAGAGAGAGAGAGAGAGAGAGAGAGAGAGAGAGAGAACTTCAGCTTTCGTGTATATTGGAGTATTTATCCGTCAACTCCAACATTTATTTATCGAGACGACGTCGGAATTCACGAAAAGAACAAAGGGAATTATAATACACTCTTGCATTTTAGTTGTAATGTTAATAATTTTCATGGGAGCCAACGAAGCCGAGAGTTTCTTCGTGAATTACCCCTCATAGTAAAATTGCTTAACATAATTACAAGGCAAACGTTATGACGTCATTAATAACGGGTGAAGCTTACAAAATTTTCCGCTCGGGAAACATCACCTCAAATCTGGGTAATAAGCATTAAATTGCAACGGCAGGAAACTCATTATAAATCATTTTATTTAGCCCCCGTGAGAGACCCTAGTCATTCAATGGAGTACGGCTTTACGTTGGTGAGAATTACATGACCAATGAGCGCGTGTAATATTTGTAACGATTGCAATATTATACAGGCTGTAATGAATTGATTTGTAATACTTTTCTATAAAATTATGGTACAAATTTAATGTTCTTTTTATTTGTTTGGATAATTTTATTTATCTATATATTTATTTATTTGTTTGTTTGTTTATTACGATTTCGTAAAATGATTTTTAAGACATAATTGTATCTATTTATTTTGTTTTATTTTTAACGATTTCGTAAATTTATTTTAGACAAATTTAGATTTATTCACCTTCACAAAACATTTTATGGAAGCCATTCATCTATTTATTTATTTATTTGTTTATACATATATTTATTTATTTATATATATTTATTTTTTACGACTTTGTAAATTGATTTTTAATACATAAATTTTGATTTATTCACCTTCAAAAAACAACGTCTCACGAATTCTATTTATTTATTTATTTTTTACGATTTCGTAAATTGATTTTTAAGACGTACGTTTCGATTTATTTACTTGCACAAACCACTTTTCACTAATTAAGTACACCTACAATATGTGGTATAATAAAATTTGATAAAGCTATATTAACATATACGTTAATCTGATGTATAATATAATTTCCCGTCATTATACAGGCGCCTTGTTGTACGACGTATTATACACCCATAGTTTCAATACACACACACACACACACACACACACACACACACACACACACATATATATATATATATATATATATATATATATATATATATATATATATATATATATATATATATATATATATATATGTGTATATATATATATGTATATATATATATATATATATATATATATATATATATATATATATATATATATATATATATATATATATATATATATAATATATATATATATATATATATATATATATATATATATATATATATATATATATATATAGATATATATATATATATATATATATATATATATATATATATATATATATATATATATATATATATATACGTATATATAACATGGATTGGAATCTAGTAAAGAATTTGATAACGAGCGAAAATCAGTCTTCCTTATTTTTCAACCTCATTTCATTAAATTAATACCAAATTCTCATACTTGAGTATCCTCGTTAATCGTCTTATAAGTGCATAACCTTTAACTGCTATCAAAACAGTCTTTAACAATGTATTTCTGCTGAAACTAATTGTGCCAGACAGCAAAATTAATCAGGAGGAAGAGTTGCCAGATGGCGCGATGACGGTAGACTAATTCCGAAAATGGAAATGACCAACAAGGAGAAATTTCCTATTTCAGTGAGCTCAGAGGAACGCCATGCATTTGAATTCGGATTGGTGTTTTTTATTCGTCAGCAATAAAACTAATTTAAATGACTGCGAACGATACACTTTTGGTCCAGGCGAGTGTCAAAGGCTCTATCTCCAGTACCAGTGGTTCCTTTGTGCATCCAAATGGAATCATTTGCACTTGTATATCATCAAAAGTGCACTTTTCCAATATTATGTTCCAGCATAGTTGCTTTTGATTGAGCTGGCCTTATGCCAGCACGGGCTCTTGCTCATAGAGCAGCCCGTACAATCTGCATAAAGATTTGGTTGGGCGTTTTTTGAAAATTCACTTCAACTGGGAATCAATATTTTAAAAAAAATCAGTGGTTAAGCTATAAAAAAGACATAATTGTCTGGGTATATTCATTAAGGTGAATGTTGATGTAAATTACTTAAATGTAAATAAAGTACGCTTCAAAAGGTATGTTTTACTTTTCCAGACAAGGAAACCCAGCTAATGAGCAAACGTACCCTAACAAGAATATACTCAAAAGTTCTATAAACATTGCAATTAGGGGAGATTTCTAAAATAAAAATGATCACTCACACACAAACACACTCCCAGAGAGAGAGAGAGAGAGAGAGAGAGAGAGAGAGAGAGAGAGAGAGAATGGTCGACGAATTACCTAATAATTAGCCTATATATGATCTGATGTAAGTAGTCAATATTGGTGGAGTATCCGTATTCATAAAGTTTTGTATGGGAGTGTGTGAAAAATGTGTTGTCATTTAAATACACACACGCACACACAAGCACATACACAAACAAGCAGTGCATCAAGACTTGCATGGGTGAGTCTATGATA
>NC_087204.1:11316916-11321916 GCF_015104395.2 Macrobrachium nipponense | reverse complement strand
GATTCCAGGAGGAATTCCCGCTACAATTTCCCAATCATTACACTACAAACGCCAGGCCTATTTCATGTCAGACCTTTATAACTAAAATCTGGAAATTTTCTTCCAGATTCCAGGAGCGTGTTTGAGAACTCCCGGAAGGATAAGTGGCCTGGAAGGAATCTGGAAACACCACCACCCTTTCAGAGGCTCTCAGAGGAGGATTTACTGGGACGGACGGGAGCCGAAAATTCTTAAAGGGTAAAGATTGAAGATTTCATAGGCATAAGTCTTTTTAATTGCCTTTTGCATTTTCCCAGCGTCATTAAACAAGTTTACACATATTTCTATTCCACCAGAAGCATGCATGCTAACTATCGCGCTAAACTACTACAATAAATCAATATAATTATATACAAACATACTTAGAATGGACACTCGTTCTGTCTTTTATCCATTTATTTAGCGCCGACGTTTCGTATCAGCTTGATACATTTTCCAGGCTGAAGAAATGACGATTATACATCAATCGCGTATAAGTAGTGAAAGATACACACATTGTTTACCAACACCATAATTAAAAACCTTTTTAATAAATTAAGAAAAAAAAGAATGAATATATATATATATATATATATATATATATATATATATATATATATATATATATAATCTTTGTATTCTTTTTCTTTTTAAAAATGCTTTCTTAGTCGCTAAAATGAGAATCATGCTTGATCAACATTGAAGTCTTAAAATCAAAAGAGAATTTACTTTGAATCTCTGCTTAACCCGAAGAAAAGTATAGATAAAGGAATCCCCGTTTATTGTCTATAATTTATTATCTATAACCTGATATGATGCAGTTATATAGTTACATTTTATAGCCTGTGGAAACGATTGCCTTTTGAATTCGGCGCACTGAAACTGTCCATTGGCAATATGACACACACAACACTATACCTGGTTCACTTAACGTAGATCCTTGGGTGAGCCCTATGCCTACGAGACGCTGGCTTGGCGGCCGCTGATTGGCTGGGAGCTGCCTGACTCCCGGTACAAGCCAATCAGCGGCCGCATAGGGCTCATCCAAGAATCTACCTTAAGTGAACCAGCTATAGTAAGCAGCGTTATGTCAGCGGGACGCTGTCATGTAGTACGGTTATTCGAACCGAATATACCATATTCGATTTCTATTTCATTGAAGAACAGGTCTTCGTAGAGTGAAAAATATGTCTGATGTTATCTGGAAGCAGAATGGTAAGTTCGTCCTATACACCTGCTGACCACGAATGAAAAGAAAATTATTCGGATGGCTATTTGTCTAGCCGTCCCTAATCATTCTGTCTGCCCTCAGACCTTAAAAAACTACTGAGCCTAGAGGGCTGCGAATTGGTAAGTTGATCATCCACCCTGTAATCATGAAACATACCAAATTGAAGCCCTCTAGCATCAGTAGTTTTCATTTTATTTAGGATAAAGTTAGCCATGATCATATGTCTGGTAACGTTACTGGACGGACCACCACCGGGCCATGGCTGAAAGTTTCATGTGCCACGGCTCATGAGAAAGTTTGAATACTGACATTTTCTATACCACTGACGCCCAAACTATTCAACATTGAATTATGCTGTCCGCTTTCTTACTTAGCTTGATATCTGTAAGCTTCCAAGTTACGAAACAAGACACTACGCAGATTAGTACTTCCAGAAGCTGGAAAGTTCACTGGAAAAATTGTTCAGCTGGTAAGCGGCCTGGAAACTTGCTTTCGTGTCTTTAAAAGCCTGGAAGAATCCGCATCTTCTTCACAGCAAAGAATTTAAAAACCTGGAAGAATCCGCACTCTCACAGCAAAGAATTTAAAAACCAGGAAGATTCCGCATCTCTCACAGCAAAGAACACAAAAATAAAGGCTCCGAAGACCTCAGTCTCCAAGTTTCCGGTCATCTGAGCGGAATGACATGATTTCTCCGGTGAAGGGAAAACAGGTCGTATGGCGAGGGATCATAGGACCTAAAATCCCTTAGAGAGAAAGTTGAGTAAATGTATGACTTTCTCAACGAGAGGATATAAAAAAATATTAATCCTTTAGAAACAATTTTTTTTTTTGTCCGGCAGCTCAAAATAAAGTATTTGCAAACGCAAAAGGTCTTTTTAAACAATAGTTATCTTACTTGAATGCGCTCTATTATCGTTCTTTGCGAAGATTATATTTTTACTGGCAGCGGGCGAGTTGGGGGGGAGGGGGTGGGATAGTGGAAATAGTGTTAATCTTTTGTTTAGAATAGTCATGATTTTTTGTAATAATTATTCCATTAAACGGCTTTTTTTATATATAGATAATGAGGGGGAAAGAGTTTACCCACTTTCATCCATCTGCAAAAGGTAATCTTTTGCAACAGATATGTAAACAGGGTTTATATCGTATATGAGTAAGAAATAATATTAGAGTTTCAAATTATATATATATATATAATATATATATATATATATATATATATATATATATATAATATATATAATATATATATATATATATATATACACCTACGTTGAGTGGGAGACGGAAATCTTCCGATGGCAGACAGACAAGTGACAATTTCGGTTCTAGTCAAACTCCTGAAAATCGCACCGAACGATGAATAAATCTATGCAAACATGAAAGTCAGAGTTAGATCTTTGAAAAAAAAAAGAAAAAAAAGGATATTGTCAAACTTTCTGTCTCAGAATCTATGATCGTGTCAGGTAGAATAACTGACTCTAACTTCAGGAATTCGTGGGTCATCATTTTCTTCTGTTCCCTCTGTAATAATTGGATGACGAAGCAATTTCATTTGCAGGTAATGTCTTGCCATTAGGCTCGCTGGGACAGCCAGGAACGCAGAGGGACTCTCCAAGCAGAACGGAAGGCAAGTGACTTAAAACTCGAGTACTTTAAGTTTTAAGTAAAATACTATGCAAACACTCACAAGTAAACAAGTCCTACTCAGTAACCTTTATGTTTCAAGTTCCTTCATCTTACAGGAACCAAGCTTTTTTTATTTATTATTATTAATAAGAATAAACCCATTTACATAGTATTTTACTTAAAACTCGAGTACTTTAAGCTTTAAGTAAAATACTATGTAAATACTTACAAGTAGAGAAGTTATAGTAAGTAACCTTGTGGGTTTATTTTTCCATCCTCAGAAGAAAACTGTAAGAAAATATTCAATTCGGTTTATGAAGGAATTCACTAAAAGCGAGAGCGTTGCTCAATATTACATCCTGAATTATTACCCCCTGATATTCGGTGGCCATTGGACGTGGGAACATCCGGTCGTCCAATTGGAATTCCTGTCGCAGGAAGGCCTTCCTGATGAAGAGTTATCTCGGATGGAGGACCTCCCTTGATTCCATGTGACGTCATGCAGGGGGTCGGGGTGGGCGTGGTCCAAACTTGGATTTTGCTCGCTATAAAGAGAGAATGTTGTGTTGTGGTTTTAGTTTATATTTTTGTGTGTGCATGTGTGTATTTTGCTCACGGAACACACACGTATATATATATATATATATGTATAGTATATATATATATATATATATATATATATATATATATATATATAGGCGAATACACAGGAAAATATAGGGAGAAAGACAAAAACGCTTGGATTTCTAACTATCATTTTCCCGTGGCATTCATGTTTATTTAATGAAGTCATGTGCATCTACTGTGATTTTATATATATATATATATATATATATATATAGATATATATATATAATATATATATATATATATATATATATGATATATATATATTAGTATATATATAGATATATAATATAGTATATATATATATATATATATATAAATCCTACCTTGTTGGCAATCGACTTCTCACTTTCGTAAGTATTTCATCATATGCAAGAAAAACTAAAAGAAGGGAGAAAAAAAAAGAAGAGGGGAAAAAAATATTTCACCTTCATCTAAACCAAACTGTTTCATAAACATATGAATTATTTATTTCCTTATTTCCTTGCAATAAGAGCGACCTTTGGCACAAAGATTATAATAATTGGCGTTCGGTGGCAACGAACCCTCTGTTAACGATACCGATAATGGAGGAGACTTCAGTCGGTCGCTCAAAGCTCAAAGGGGAAACTTTGTCCCAGCAACCGACCATCTACCGGAAGTTGTTTATTTACCGCAAACTCCAAAAAGTTTTTCTATGCTATCTCGTAAAAAGTAGACGACTGATGCCATTCGACCTGATATATCACGGCGCGCAGAAAGTAGTATACTTCGATGATGAAGTTAATACCGACGTTTTATCACAGCGAACCTTGTCTTCGTGTGGTCAAATATTCGTCGAAACTGATGCAGTACGATAAAATATGCAAGCAGAATAAAAGCGAGGAATGCTAATGGATGATATTGAAATGACGGTTCGGCAAAGCAGATCTTATATCTCTTTACTCTCGATGAGATTGTCATTTATCGTCGGCGAGACTAAGACCTGTCATACGCATTGCGTACTCTAACTGAAACATTACTGGGTGGCCATGGTGACATATGGCAACCCCACCCAAAGGCAAATGTCCTCCAAGTCTAGCAAGTTTTTACTGATAGAGTTATATATGAATAAAAGATACAATGATCGCCGCTATGTTTACATCTTCGAATATATCTCGCTTACTATGCATAATCATCATACGGCTATGGTACACGACGCAATTATTCAGTTAGAATGTACAGTGGGGCTCAAATCTCATGCGACATTGATTCTTTTGTATCGTCCATATTCTCAGACTCAACGTGACGTTTGCCAAGTAGTGTTTTTTTTTTCATTTTTTATTTGTAATGCTATTCATGTCGAAAAGTTTGCGAATTCCACAGCTAGCCTTATTTTCCTTATGGTTAAATAGGAGATGATCCCTTTTATGCATTGGTATAACTCTTAATTTGTGTGATTTGAATTGATTCTTTTATTTTTTATCTTTACGTTGCTCAGTTCAAGTGTGATGTGATAAGGTTAGCGGTGCCA
>NC_087204.1:11306916-11311916 GCF_015104395.2 Macrobrachium nipponense | reverse complement strand
TAGGTGGATTTATTTAGGTTACAACCGAGGAAACAATACTTTTTAATAGTTTTAATTAGGTTACACGTGACGCAACGTTTGTTATGGTTCGATTTAGGTTAAATAAGACCCAGTGGGTTGGTCTAGGATTTTAATCATCACCTCTACCGTATGGACATTCTCTCTCTCTCTCTCTTTCTCTCTCTCTCTCTCTCTCTCTCTCTGTGTGTGTGTGTGTGTGTGTATGAGATGTAAGTCTGATTTAATTGTCCAGTAACTTGACATAATTTTAATGAAGGTTGGATTTTTTGTTAAATGTTCGTTTGTTTATTTTAGGCTTTAGTAAAAAAAAAATGTGTTAATCTACTGAACTGCTACCGTTCGGGTATTGCTTTGGAAATTGCAGTTTTGTATAGTATTTTGGTTGCTTATTATCAATTTAACGTTAGTTTTTCCCGGCCGATTGTAATTAACCTGTAATTTACCTTCGAACTCAATCCTACGGTAAGAGGGACGTATTTGGAACAGGGCTTGCTCTCCCTTATATAGTACAAAGCAAAAGATGTCTCATTACGTAACTATCATTGCCTGCGTGTGCGTGCACAATATTTTCCTCACATTCCGTAACTTGAGGCCTTTTAAAACCTCAGCGCTGTCTGTCATTTTGTTCCTAACCTTCAAAAATTATGGTAATTTAGTAATTTAAGAGTGTCTACGATGTCAGGTGTAGAACCAAGACTTGGTAGAGCTCGGTGGTGATACTCGCCCTGCCATAGACAGCCACACCGCGTAGACAAACTGGTACACAGCAGTACACTGGTGTACACGCATACAGATGTAATGAATCTACACACACCTATATGTGGGTGTGTGGTGAGTGTTGTGGACGTGGTTAAATATTTCCTTTTATCTGTTTTTGTAAACAATGTTATTGCTCTGTATTACATGATTAGCTGTCAAATGATTATCACAAACGAGGAATGGTTAACTGCCTTTAAGGAGAATCATCGACGAGCATGAATTAGATAGATTTTAATGAATACTTGATAGTCTTATGGTCTTTAATGAATATTTTATATAGGAAACAACCCCATACAAGTGGTTCAATGCTTAGCTAATAATGATAGTACAATATCCTTTTGTTTTAACAGAACGTCAGTGATATCACAGGTAATCTAATTTAATTTATGTTACCTCGGCCAAAACTACCAAGAAACTGAACTAACTATGCTTTTATGTTTATATGGAATTGGCTGGGTTTACCGTTTCCAAAGTAGTCGTATAAAAAGTCAAATGAAGCATCACAATTAATTTGTGTGCAAACAGAGTCGTGGTACTTCATTATCCTAATGCGCAAAAGGTGCATAAAAAACTTATCGTTTACTTTGGCAGAATGAGATAAATTTTTTATAAGAAGCAGTTTTTTTTAGACTGACATCATCTAACTAATTTGCTCTCTCTCTCTCTCTCTCTCTCTCTCTCTCTCTCTCTCTCTCTCTCTCTCTCTCTCTCTCTCGGTTGCTTATTAACGATCCGAAGAAATGAAAAGGAAAGGAAGAAGGTGAACATATAACTGCGATAATGCTTTGCAGAGAACCGGATGAACTCTTATGTGAAGGTGGGCCCTAGGGATGATAAACTCTCTGTGATATATTCGTCTAATATATATACATAGTATATATATATATATATATATATATATATATATATATATATATATATATATATATATATATATATATATATATATATATATATATATATATATATATATATATATATATATTCACACACACACACACACACTCATATATATATATATATATATATATATATATATATATATATATATATATATATATATATATATATATATATGTGTGGTGTGTGGTGTGTGTGTGTGTGTGTGTGTGTGTATTTGTATATATATATATATATATATATATATATATATATATATATATATATATATATATATTGGCTAGAAGATAAATTGTACTTCTTACTGAAACCAAATGTAGAATTGAAATGCTGAGAAATGTAGAGATACGTAGTAAAAGGGTTTTGCGTAGATGAGAGGATGGACTAGACTACTTTGAAACAGTGTTGCCAACTGTAGGGTAATTGTAACAAGGTAGGTTTAGATCAATATGCATATTAGTATTCATGATATTGCATATAAACATAATCTAAAGATTTATTTATTAGCATACCCGCAGAGTGGTTGGGGTCAATTTTCAGTTATGTATGGTAATTTTTTCGTTTCCTGTAGGGGTGGGGGCGGTAGGGTAAGAGGGGTTGGCCTCACTGCTTTGAAAGGGTCCAACCATGTGGAAAGCGTTTGGAGCCATCAGTTAGTACTATAAAGAGTATGTCTCTCGATCCAACAATTTTTTTTTTCTGTGGTTTTGATAGCAATTATATTTTTTTTTTTTATCTATAATGGAAGTGTATACGTAATGGTGTTGATTTGAATTACATGTAGCTATGATACTGAAAATAAAGTTTATAGATTATATTCATAAAGAAAATATGGGAAAACTCTGCGCCTCATCCAAAGTATGGCTTGTGCTTGGAAAGATGTTTGTTTTTGCGATTTATATTTTATATCACTATCTTACGAGAGTACGTGGTTAAATATATGTGAATTAGCTAATTATTCGTCAAAATCTGTGAGACAAACTGTGTAACAGAGTCAAAAACGGAAACCAATATCTTGTAGAATTTGTTACGGACTAAAATCGTGACGATTCTGTAGTCACATTACATTCATGTTAATATATTTACGTATGCATTATAACCGATGAAGAATGATATTAATGATCGTTGTTGGTCAGGCGAGATCTCTGTAATTAGATTATCGCTGGCGGAAGCAGATGCCGCCGGCGATTGCTATTATGTCCTACGCAGCTTCCGTTTTCTTTGATTGAAGTAAAGTTCCATCTAATTCAGTAAAAAGTCATTACGCTCACTACATCTTTTATCATTGCTGAATAATTCAGTCGTTAGGTTTTGTGTTGTTTGGATAATTTGCCTTTTGAGTTAACACACCTTTTCCAGTAATCAGCGTCGACTATGTTTTGTTTATTCATTATATGAAACGCATGAGATTAACCCATAAAATCTTTCGCTGTATAGAGAGATCAAAAGACGTTGCACCGAAGACAACGGAGCTATTATTATTATTATTATTATTATTATTATTATTATTATTTTGTTAAAGATGATGGCAGCATCAGTGGAATTGATTTTATATATGGTCTTTTCAATTCTTCTTATTATTCTCTTCTCATCAGGGCTGATATTTGCTAATAGCTGGCCGATGTTCATATCTTGGTTAAAGAAATGTTTTCTCAAAAATACTAATTTATTGTTATGATAACAAAAGTGATTAACAAATCTTAGTAATGGAATTCCAACGTTTCCAACCGTATCATCGTTCATTTTCAAGGAAAGGTGAGCGTGAACTGATTAGAATGGGGTCGTTCGGCGGTATTTTATTGTGTCCCAGGTGCTCTGTCTGATGGGCGCTGCGTTTTTCATTGGCTGAACAGAGGATTAAGTCCCTGAGTCAAGCCGTCTTGCAGATGAACATCGGCCAGCTATTAGCAAAATATCAGCCCTGATGAGAAGAGAATAATAAGAAGAATTGAAAAGACCATATATAAAATCAATTCCACTGATGCTGCCATCATCTTTAACAAAAACATGTTTAAAGAGAGGGTCTCTACCTTCTATATTATTATTATTTATTATATTATTACTTGGGAAGTAGAGCCTCTTTTAAACAAGTCTTATTGAAAGTTATTGCTGCTTCAGCACTGTTGATTCTACACAGTAACTTCTCTCTTTTTTCATTATCGTGTTGCTTGCCAGTTTAAGCAACAATGAGAAGCGTTGATAAGGAAAAATAGGGAAGTTACTCTATAGAATCAACAGTGCTTGAGCAGCAATAACTTGCAACAAGACATTATTATTATTATTATTATTATTATTATTATTATTATTATTATTATTATTATTATATATTATTATTATTATTATTATTATTATTATTATTATTTGTTTTTTTTATTTTTTTATTATTATTATTATTATTATTATTATTATTTTTTTGCTCTATGACAGTTCTCCAATTCGAATGGGTGGTATTTATAGTGTGGGGTTCCGGGTTGCATCCTGCCTCCTTAGGAGTCCATCATTTTCTTACTATGTGCGCCGTTTTCTAGGAGTACACTCTTCTGCATGAGTCCTGGAAGTACTTCAGCCTCTAGTTTTTCCAGATTCATCTTCAGGGATCTGGGCATCTTGCCTAGTGTTCCTATGATTATGGATACAATTTCCACTGGCATATCCCATATCCTTATTTTTATTATTATTATTATTATTATTATTATTATTATTATTATTATTATTATTATTATTATTATTATTTAAGGTTAGTTTTTAAGCGTTCACTGCAGAGCTGCCTGAACAATCATATTAGACAATCGGTCACCGAAAGCCATTGACTGTGTCTGTGCATTCATTCCCTCTGGGAAGTTAATTAGCGCTATATTTATTCTGGCGTACGATTATTCTCATTAACAGCAGCGACAACTCAAGAGGGTGGGGATTATAACATTCATGCGAAGGAGGGAGGAGATTAACTATCAATCTGTCAATGCTTAGCGGGAAGATACAACACACAACACACACATATATATATATATATATATATATATATATATATATATATATATATATATATATATATATATATATATTATATATAGTGATTTGAATGCTATCCTTAATGCATTCCAAGAAATCTCCGCTTAAGGAAATGTCCCTAAAACTTGACCTGAAATCTAAGAAGAAAAGGCTTTATTTATTTATTTTTTTATTCGTTCCTATAGGACAGGGCTCTTCAAACTATGGCCCGCAGGCCACATCTGGCCCCGCCACATAATTTCATCCGGCCCGCCAAACAAATCCCTGTGTGGTGGCCTTGACAAAAATAATTATCGTACGACTGGCAT
>NC_087204.1:11293959-11306416 GCF_015104395.2 Macrobrachium nipponense | reverse complement strand
CTTTGGTTTTGCGCTCGGATCCTGGAATTACATATTAGTGAATCCATATTCAAAAGTTGTTCATATTTTTATTGCCAGTGGTTTGATAGGAAATTATTTTAATTGCGTTCTCGCCTTGTCATAAAATACAATTATCTTTTTTTTCACAATTTTATGATAAAGACATTTTGAAATCAATATATAAAGGTGTCTGCAATAATAATTTTCTGTGCTAGGGTCTGTTTCTGAAATTCGTTTATTTTGTTGACTGGCGTGATATATAGTATATGGATATATATATATATATATATATATATATATATATATATATATATATATATATATATATATATATATATATATATTGCACAGTAGTTTTATCAGATTACTTGGCCATTTTTTTTTATTTTGCTATTTTCCTCAGTATTTTCAAAAATCTGCTGAAAACTGGGTTGATTCTTCATACAATGAAAATCGCTGACAGAATATCATTGTGGTACAATGATATTCTGTTATAACAATAGTGGATTAGTTGAGGACTGCTGTTTTGTGTAATTTTTTAGGATCTATCATCACACTATTTTGTAATTGTTGATGTAATAATGGTATTCCATTATTACTTCAGCAATTACGAAATGGTGTAATGACAGATCTTAGAAATTATACTAGACATTCCTCCACGATTGGACTAAACGTTATTATAACTAATAATGAAACTGTGTTTACGATTCGATGTTACACGTGCATTCATATATTACGTCATACCGATAAATAATCCAGTTAATTCCGATTAGTCACGAAATTTGATCAGGTACAGCTTGCATGAGACATGAAAGGAAATTAAAAAACCTCTATTTTCAATTATTCATTACTAGTTTCATTATTTATCCGATATTCCAATAGGCAATAAATTGGGAGTTGATATTGCCTTCCTCGGTGTGTATAAATTTGTCGCTAAATCGATTCAGAATTGATTTCCCCTCATTACTCTCGGCGTTTGCTAGTTGCAATAAACGATTCACGTACATCGCATCGTTTATTTTAACGGCTGAAATGATCATTTCGATCTCATTTCAATAATGAAAGTTAAATTGGTCATTTCACGTCATTTCTACGATGAGATTCCTAATACGTGATCAAATTCCTTATACAGGATAAAATTCCTTATACAAGCTAAAATTCCTTATATGGGATGAAATTCCCTATATAGGATAAAATTCCTTATACGGGATAAAATTCTTTATATGGGATAAGATTACTTATACGCTACGAAATTCCTTATACACAATGTAATTCCTTATAAGGGATACAATTCTTAATACAGGATAAAATTCCTTATACAGCATGAAATTCCTTTTACGGGATGGAATTCTTTATATGGGATAGAATTCCTTATACGCGATGTAATTCCTTCTACGGGATCAAATTCCTTATATGGGATAAAATTCCTTATGCGGGATGAAATTCGTTCTTCTCGCTGATCATAAGTTCTTGAAGCTGAAAACTGTCTTCATCTTCGTCCATGTGTCAATTTGCATGACTGTTCGTTAGCCCTTCCAATTAATACGGGATCAGTTTTAGGCCTGGGTGAGAGACTGGACTTTATGGGAGATTTTCTTTTGTATTACTCATTCTATCAATGATGTCTCGTTAGAGATAATGGCTGTTTAAATTTTCACTTAATATCTTTTCAGAAAATCGATACCTGTTGTTAATACTAGACATCCATCAAAACTATTTTATGCTTTCGTTATTGATATATAAACTCAAACATTCTACGGAATTGTGTTTATTCATCTCTCGCATCGTTGTCAGGGTCTGTCCGGAAAGAATTGCTCTCGGTCTCTCTCTGCGTTCTTACAAATGCCCTGAGGTCCGAGGGCAAAAGGAATTCAAAACGGGGTTATCAACTTTGGATTTCCCCCTGGAATGGACCCAGATCCGACCGAAAGCGGCTGGATCCAGAAGCCGTTGGGACCCAAGGGATATTCTCAAGCAGACGCATGTGGTGAAGGAGATTTTTTTTTTTTTTTTTTTTTTTTTTTTTGCTGGTGCGAGTAGATTCCGAGCGTTGGTTGGGGATATCTTTTGTCAAGCAGGTCTCTGGTGTTGATTGTGTCATATTTCGAAGGTGAAAATATAATATAAAATCCTATGTAAATCTGAAGTTTTTGTTTTTGTAAGTTCTGTCTCAAACTTGAAATTCCACTTTTGAAATTTTGAACTTAGAAGGAATTGTTAGATTTTTTTATGAATTTGAGATAAATTTGTGTTTGTGTAATACGAATGAAGGCTGTGTTACTACTTGATAACCGATATTATAACAATGGCAAAGTATTGTTATGGCATCACATTCTTACTTCGTATGCAAATTCATTCGCTCTTTGATAACCATCAGATTAAGATAACAGACAATTTTGATTTATGAAACGCCCAGTTGGAATGCAGTACAAAGTAACTGAAAATGGAGGTGAGAGCGAGAGAGAAAGAGAGAGAGAGAGAGAGAGAGAGAGGAGAGAGAGAGAGAGAGCTGGCTTAAATTTATCGATGCCATATGGAATGGTTGGAGGCAAAATGCGCAGCTATATGGGCCGCGGGGGTGGGGGTGGGGGTGGGGGGGGGGGACGGGGGGGGGGGGGAGCTTCCTAAGGGAAAACATGGAATGAATGGCAGAGAGGAAAAACTGTATAAACACAAGAATCACGAAAGATTCAATGTTAAAAGAAAGGACCTGTGGAAAGTGAACAATGAAGGGCAAGAATGGATGAAGGAGAATTCGCTGAATCGAGATAAAGTATTGCCATATAATATACTCTTACGTGGATCATTTTTCTTGTGAATATCAGAAACACGAAGGATAAAGGATGTGGGATAATTTTCGAATAAATAAGAAACGTTAAAATCAATTAATGCAGATGGAAGGAAAGTTCCAAGTCTGAGGTATGGAAAATAAAACACGAAAGCTGGTCCATCTCTTCCTTACTGAAAAGATGGAAAAGTTCTGAGGAATACGCGCTGTCAGCTATAAAATACGTTCATGAAAACATTGACTGAAATGATTCAGTTTTATCTTTGACTGTCATTCATGAATTCTGATTTCAAGTGGAATTTTAAGTGATACTTATACCCAACGTATCAGTCTGAAAAAACAGCGTGAGATATGAAATTAGCCTTTTTTGTGCGTATTAGTCTAGATAAAGCAGAGTGAAATATAAAATTAGCCTCCTCTGACTAGAGCAACATTTGAATCAAGCTTTAAATCAAGATGCCCAAGTTCTGAGTGGAGGGGTAGAGGGGTTATGTCTTCTGTTTTGCCGGTTCTTGCGAAATTCCTAATATGGTGAGGACAAGGAATCCGCTGAGGAGTAATTACATTTTAAACCAGTAGGAAATAAGACCATTTCCTGCCACGGCATTCCAGTTTTCCAGATCTTTCTCTTTCTCACTACTTAGAAGGGGGGGGGGGGGGGGGGGTGGGGGGGGGGGGCGGGGGGGGGGGGGGCTTTTTTTGCAATCTTGTCAGGCGCTAGACGTCAACTTTAAAGTTGAATTATTTGGTTGGGAGAGAGAGAGAGAGAGAGAAATAATTTTCATTCGGCAAGAAGGTTACAAACTAATTGTTCATTAGGCCAACTGGTGTACTATCTTCATGGGGAAAATGAATGTGGGTTCTCTGAAAATCGTGATAATTCATTATACGAGTCTCTCAAAATCACCACAATAAGATCATCACGGGGTATCTAAAGTCTGTTTCTGAAAAGAGACGTCCAATTAGCACTAACGTAACTTATGTATTCCATCTGGTTATTAAATCTGCTTCTATCTGTATATCTTCTTTATCCAAAAATGTTAATATTTCCTGCAAAAATCTGAGGTATATATATATATATATATATATATATATATATATATATATTATATATATATATATATATACTTAGCAAGTAAAGGACGTTGAACGTCGAAAGATGTTGCGGAAACTCCGTTGTTTATTTACCCTCGTGGCTTATACCTTTATTTATGGATTTGTCACGTTCCAAACTTTCGTGATTCAGTTCACACACACACACACACACACACACACACACACACACACACACACACACACATATATATATATATATATATATATATATATATTATATATATATATATATATATATATATGTGTGTGTGTGTGTGTGTGTGTGTGTGTTCAACTTTACTTATACCTCCTCTGCGCCCAAGGTTCCAGACGGACGTATGATATCATTGTGCTAGAAGACCCACCCCTGCAATCGTGACAAATGAGTCCTTCCTGCCAAAATGAAAGCTGACGAATGACTGTTAGCAAGGTGATGATGGCTACTAGAGACTTTGAGTCAAATGAAGGCAGTCGAAATATAGTAGAGAGAGAGAGAGAGAGAGAGAGAGAGAGAGAGAGAGAGAGAGAGAGAGAGAGAAGAGGGTGATATACTCATTTTGAAAGCAGTGTGTGCGTATGGATAATTAAATAAACCGCATATTATCAAATGCTTTTTTCGCCAACGATGGACCCATCAGTACTTTACTGTTCGCGTTCCTCATCTGCCGGTTTATTCGAACCTGCTACTTTCGCCCTACTGCAAGAGCATTCTACTGTTTTATATATAATGTTTGATTTGCGTTTTTTGGGCTTTCGTTAAATTCCACATCAAGAGAATCTGTACTTGGTGTCATTGCTTATAAATATTTAAAAGATTCTACCTCCAACTTCTCTCCGTCTAGAGTTCATTCGTCTCATTGTGCATTTTGCGCATTTCTGAGAATAATTTCGAGTCACATCTCGCTACCTATGTGATGCATCCTATTCAGCAAGCTCTGTAAATCTTGTGGCGTGTTACTGATTATACCAGCATCACCCGAATGTTCTAAATCTGCCGAATTTCTATTGTTAATCTAATATAAGAAGTCTCTTCCATGTTCGACCACTCCTTTTTGTTAGAAAGGACAAATAGCCCTCTATAATACCACAATTTGCTAAGAATTCAACCAGAAAGACCCTTTAAACCTATGTGGTAACAGATGCTAGTATCCTGAGCTCTGGACCTTAATCCAGATACCATTAGATGGGCCAGAATGCCCCGTTGCTTGCTAAGGAGCAGGGGCTTAATTTTCTGAAGATCTGTGCATACCGGAGGTACCCATAAGTACGATATTATTTAACATAATATAATTTAAAAAACAAAAAATCTTTCAGTTTTCTTCTGCAGATGAGAAAAGAAACCCACAAGATTGCTGAGTATAACTTGTTGACTTGTAAATATTTACATATTATTTTTCTTAAAAACTCGAGAAGTTCCAGAAGACTACTGGGTCTTGACCCAGTCTGACCACCTACACATCTCTTGGGAAAGGGCCACAGATAGGGCCTTTGAGTACCCGAGTTTTAAGAAAAATACTATATCAATACTTACAAGTAAACAAGTTATACTCGGTAATCTTGTGGGTTTCTTTTTTCATCTATAGCATAGTTTATTTCATCATGAAATTTATGTTAAGCGCAGCCAATGACTAATACATGTTTTTAATGAATATCAGCTTAAAAGGGGTAACAGATACATTTTCGGCTTGTCTAGTTTTAAATATATTATTCATGCCCAAGGTATCAGTGACTGCCCGATTATTCAAGAAAGAGAAAAAATGATCTTACGCAAGTATTTTGCATTTATAAATATTACCTTTCTATTCAAACCTAACATACATAGTGTATTTCAAGATCGAACCAAAAACCTCTCAGAGTTATGATACGATACCTAACACAACGCAGCAGAAAAATAATTGGTTTTTTATTAATGTTACGAATAAGATGCAAAGGTTACTGCGAAAAAAAAAAAAAAAAATTTAATAAAATATGAAATGCGCAGTATGGGGGAATGGGGGGCGGGTTGGGGTTGGGGGGGGACAAGAGGCTTCCACTGAGGTAATCCTCTTAAGATTTTTTATAAAAAGAGGATGGGAGGGCTATGGGAGGGCTTCGCCTCATTCTTTTTATGAGCTTGACTCTACCAGAGAGAGAGAGAGAGAGAGAGAGAGAGAGAGAGAGAGAGAGAGAAGTTCTGACTTGGAATATTTTTGACAGACACATATTGTACAGAAGAGTAGATAGTTCGAGAAGTTTTGCTTGTTAAATATCTGCTACTGTAGGGGCCATTCTTTCATTTTCAAGTGCACGATAGTTCTACCTAGCGATTTCTTTTTTTATTGATTAGCGTCCGGTTCAAACTTTAACATAGTTTAAAGGATTCCATTACTTGCAGGTTCTTAACTATTATCTATTTGCAAAAATTACTTTCGTAGGAGGTTTTTTTTTCTTTCAAATTCTGGGCTTCAAATTCAGACTTGCAATTCCATAATATTAAGTGTTACCAATTATATTCAATGCCGAATAGTACTTGCCTTCCAAGCGGTATCATTAATGCTTCAACAGTTTCAATAATCTGTTGATATCAAAGGAGGATGTATATTTATCTAATAAAGTTTATTTTACGATTAAACTCTTCAAAAATCATGTATGCCTAGCGAGCGAAAAACAAGATTCCATTTCGTCACGTCTCGGTGACAGAAAAACTTAAAAAAAGACTAGTTTGTGAAGAAATATTCAAAGTTAACCCATTGTCCTGATTCTTCTCCATCTCGCGAAACAGACAGAGCAGATTTTAAGTCTTCTTGTTTTCGTCAAACTCGACTAACGTAAGCGACAGATGACTGAACCCGAGGTTAGTCCCGAGTGATGCATTGGCGGTGCAAAAGGTGCCGGGATCTTTTCTTGTTCTTCTTCAGGAGAAATCGTATTGCAGAACTAAAAATTAAACCTTTGACTCTGATCATCAGAGTGTTTTCATGCAAGGGTTATATACATTATATACATTTATATTTTTTTTATTACTTTTTATTATGATTCGGCTATACATTATTTTACCCTGATTTCCCCAATGTTCGTCTAAATATGTCTAGGCAATTTTTTTTCTTACTTCGCGTATCTTTGTCAGAATTTTAAAACCGAATACACTTAATTGTATATCATCGATGCTCTGGAGAAATGAAATATTTTATAATTCTGCAAAAATTTATAAAATTCCATTTGAATATCCATGCACCGCTAAAACTAAGAATACGAAGAGATGCATTTCTCTGCAGGGTCACTTATGTTACCGAAAGCCTGACCGATATTCTTCAATAAACTTTATTTATGCAATTTTCCTCTAATTCAAAAGTGCACTACCATTCGTCATATAAACTTTATTCATGCAATTTTCCTCTAATTCAAAAGTGCACTACCATTCGTCGTTAGTCAATAATTCAAACCTGGAGCCTGATTTACAATCGTTACTGGTTTCTTTTCTTCGATGGCATTTTCTGGAGATTAAATCGCTTAGTCAATATAATGATTCCTTCCATTTCCTTCTTCGTAAGTTGTCAGTTCAACCTTTATCTATCTTCTTCTTCTTCTTCTTCTTCTTCTTCTTCTTCTTCTTCTTCTCCTTCTGTCTTCCTGTACACTCTCCTTCTAGCGTAGTCAAAATAATTATTCTTTTTATTTTCTTCTTCGTAAGTTATTAATCCAGCCTTTATCTTTCCTCTCCTTTTTCTTCTCCTGTCTTCCTGTACACTCTCCTTTCGCCAGAAGCGTCACGAAAAAATTGAACGGCAGAAATTGCCTGATGGCTGTCGCAGGGAATTAATCCCCTGACGTTAATTGAAAGGATTTTCCTCTGGCGACGCCGAAACATGTCAGGGGACGATATTGCCCCTCTTTCCGATCGGGCGGAACAGAAGGGGATCCCTAGAGGGTAATTTAATGTTCCTTCTGGTTATGATGATGAAGTCGACTGTATTTCAGATGCAAAAACCGAGTAAGGCTTCGTTTTTCATCGTTCTATTTCGTCGTTTGGGAGGGAGAGCAATTCACGTAATAATCCGTACGCAAAATACTATTATAATCAATAATTCGTAAGAGAGAAATAGTGTGATTAAGATTAATTAACTCGAAAAAATAATCCTAGTCATCTATAACCTTCGTTCGATATATAAAGGCAGGTTAATTTCCACATCAACCTTAATGTATACTGGGTCACGTTGACGATATTCAGATACTTTAGAAAACTTTGATTTAGAAATCATTTAGAGAAAGGGAATGCAAGGGAGCTGCAAATCCCAGCTGGTTATGAGCGGCCCTCGTAACTGTTCCCGGTAGGAATCGTTCCCAATATTAGACAGATGTCGAGAATAATTGTCTGGAATTTCCTGGAATTTCGGGTCGGGGGAGAAAGAAGAGGAGCTTTATTAGGATGGAGACGAATGTCTCACGATTCAGATATGGTTAGTTTTACGAAAAAATCAGCTGAATACTGGACTACAGAAAAGGACACCCTTTCTTATTTAGCAGCAGAAATAGGATAAAAACACTCCAGTAATTGGAGTTTCCTGTTGCAGCACATAAAGCCAATGTACTTAACAATCTCAATGAAAAGATGAAAAAAAAAAGCTCTTTTATCGAGAAGTGATCGAACATCCCGAATTGTAAAAGGAGAAGATCCGAACCCTTAGAGATCTGTAATGTCAGTAGCAGACTCCTCGCTCCTAGAAACTTCTGGAAACTCAAGCTGCCTGGAAAGGGAAAAACAACTCAGGTTTTCATCTTCGATTCGAGGAGATTATTTTTCTCTCGCTCGGTCATTGACGCATTGTGTTGTTTTGTTGTTGTTTGTTTACGTTGTTTGGTTGTTGTTTGTTACGTTACGCACATGCTTGAATGAAAGGGATGGAACTCATTCATCTCTATTGTTTTGAATGTTCCGACTAACTAACGTAAATTGTAATGAGTCTTATTGGTACTTGAATACAACATCTATATTTAACATTTTATAATTCTCTCTCTCTCTCTCTCTCTCTCTCTCTCTCTCTCTCTCTATCTGTATATATATATACATATATATATATATATATATATATATATATATATATATATATATATATATGAATTTTTTTATCACATCACCGTGATTCATCTTCATATTTGTTCACCGAAGGGGAATTTTTTAGCTGATGATAATTTCGTCCTCTCATGGATTCGAACCAGCTCTCAGAGGAGAAAAAGTGGCAACATAAGCATGAATGCAAGGCTTATGAATTGGAGTATATTTGGATTCACTTTCGTGTGTAAAAGAAAAGTATAAATAATACTGTTTTGTAATTTGTAAAGAAACACTGAACTCATATTCCTGAATACTTATTGATAGCATCTGGAATAGCGATGATATGGAGGAAAAACTGGCATTTTGAGAATATCAAAAACGAAAACAGTATATTTTATGGCAATATCTAACTTTTAGTGGTGTAAAGGCTTCACCGAATTGTATGGTTGTATCTTGATCAAATTACTTTGAGTTTCCAGTGTTCAATGACTTACATTCTTATTCGATTTCAAAGAGAGTAAAAAAATAAATAGTTATTTACAAATTTTTTTATGTAAAAGTTTATCATCGAAAAGGGAGATGAACGTAAAAAAAAGTCTCCCACAGCAAATTTATTTATCCGCGGAATTACACCGTAATTATACATTGCCACTAAGCTGCTCTTGGTCTCCCCCTAGGGCACTTCTGCCTTCATTATGCGAAGGGCTTCGTGCTTTCCTCTTTATCTTCATCGTAAACTAGAATGCAATTTGCGACGGGCGAAAGATTTGCAGGACGATAGCTTTTGAAACATTGCAGTGCTCTCAAATACCGGTAAACGAAGAGGTTGGGTCGTTGTTTACGATACTGTCTTTTTAAAATTTACTAATCACTTTGATGAAGTTTATTGGTTTAGTCTGGATCATTATTAGTCTATAAGGTGCGGTGTGTGTGTGTGTGTGTGTGTGGCTCAAGTCCACTAGATGACGAAATTATTATCAACTAAAATAAAATTCCCTTTTGGTTAACATATATGAAAATATGTTAATATTCCGAGGTAGAGCGAATTGGATATCAATGGACATTTGTAGCTTAATTTATGTGTATATGAATGACGCTGATGTGACAGAAATTAGTCTATATATATATATATATATATATATATATATATATATATATATATATATATATATATATATATATATATATATATATATATATATATATATATATACATATATATATATATATATATATATATATATATATATATATATATATATATATATATAAATTCTAACTTCAGTGTACCTAGAAATATCTTTTTCTTTTTTTTTACTTTATTCTAATTCAATTTCTGACCCGAAAACCCTCCTAGGAATCATTAGGCGCGCTATAGGCCATTAGACCTCCTTCCGGGTCATAAATTCAAAACCGCGAGCGAATGCGATTCTATCCTATTCTTCCCTTAAAAGAGAGAAAGAAAATGTCAAATAAAAAGGAATCGCTGGATCACTGCAGAACGAAATTTGAAATTTGCGAATGGGGTAATGAAAACGCCTCCTTGAATTGTCCACAAATCTGTATATTTCTCTTCGCAACCTTTTAAAAAACGTTTATTTCCTTACAGAGGTTGTAATCTATTGCAAAGGCATTTTTCATGAGGGATTTGGAATCTCTAAGTTGTTTCGTATGCTGGAATTCCTTATATGTTACGGCAATTATTTGTTCACTCAATCATTCAGTAATGTTCATTTTGCACGTCTATAGAAAGAGGTGGGATTTATACAGCCTTATCATTCCACAATATAAGAAAATGCAAGAAAAATGGATTCCTTACCTGCTGTTCTCCACATCATTGGATTCTAGAACTGACAGTCACGCCGAGTTCCACTGCACAATTTTTTTTAATTTAATTTTTTATTTTTTTTATTCAAGATGTTTTCTGGGGCCATATGGGATGGAATATACGTCTATTTTAGCTTTTAAAGCAGTATTGTAATGATAAAAGTTCTAAATTATTCTATTCAAATTTCAGAACATGCTTGGCTGTGATGTCATATATATATGTATATGACATCACAGCCAAGCATGTTCTGAGATTTTTGATGAAATAATTTGGCTTTTTTTTCATTATAATAACTGCTTTATAGGTATATTATTATATATATATATATATATATATAGATATATATATATGTATATTATAATATATATATATATATAATATATATATATATATTATATATATATATATATATATATATATAAATAATATATATATACATATACATATATATATATATATATATATATATATATATATATATATATATATATATATATATATATATCTATATATATATATATATATATCTATATATATATATATATATATATCTATATATATATATATATATATATATATATAACATTCATTGAATAGAATGGCTTTTTCACTGTTTACCAGCTTTTTTGAAAATGATTCATATTTTCTAATTATTTTCTTCACTTCATTGATTCAGGTTACTAATGGACACATAATGGGGTTTCTTCTTACATTTACCCAGTATTTTTACAAAAACGCGACAGCTGTTTCGTCAACCTATACGTATTGACGTTATCAAGCGTACTGATACAAATATGAGCTACATGCGTTTTGTGACGTCATGAGGACACGGAAAGGTAGTATAATTGCCAGATACCTAGTTAAATATTTACAAAAGACTATAGTGAAAACATAAAATAAGACAAATAAATAAATGTTAACAGAAATTATATCAAAAGTTGAAAGTAAGTTATATACAAATTTTACATAAATATATTAATTACATATATGTTTAATTAACAAAATGTCCAGTGTGCGCTCCTGTCCGCGTGTGGTGGTGGTCTGTTCACGCGGTGAAGGGCTGCCCTCCTACAACGAGGGCAAGATCGGTCTGCCTCGCGTTGGATGTTAAGGTTTGGGCGTTGCATGGCGATGCTGACGGCTTCTGATATCAATAAACGATTGTAGTTGCCTTCCTTGTGTATTATTTTGGTGTTTGTGAGAAGTTCTTGTAAGGATGGTTTTTATGTGGGTATCCACAAAGTGCTGGTGAATAGCACCTTGGTTTTCTGTGGACCTGCATGCGACGTTTGAGTGTAGTTGGTTGGTGTGTCCGATATAGCATTTTTGGGGGGACTGACATTGCACGTCAGCACAGACAAAAAAACTTGTATACTATATCAGATTCAACCTCTTTCTCCGTCGATGGAGCCGCACTATTTTTCATTACCAGTGAGGCCGTAAGGTTTGGCTGCAGTAAATTCTTGCTGTTATTTTGTTATATGGTGCTAGGTGGGTGGTTTCCTCTTCGCAGTATACCAAGGGAGGGCTTTCCTTTCGTCTTCGTGGTGTTTGTTGTATGATATCTGATGGTATATCACTATTTCTTTGTCTTTGTCTTGTGTGTGTCCCTCGGGTCGGGTTATGGAAAGCCTCTAATCTCTTTTTGACAACTTGCTGGATCATGTCATCTGGGTAGCCGTTATTTGTGAGCAGCTGTTGAACTCTGTTAATT
>NC_087204.1:11288959-11291459 GCF_015104395.2 Macrobrachium nipponense | reverse complement strand
ATGTTAAGCAAACGGAGCCACTTGAGGACAAAGAAAAAAACCTGGCACTTTCTGAACTTTTTCCCCGCCTTTTATAGCATCAGGCAGCATTTTAGGGCGAAGATCCGAAGCCGATAACTGGATTCGAATACCTAATGCTTCGGACTTCAAAAGAATTCCAAGAAATATAAATACCAGAGGCGATTCCCCCGAGGCCAAACGCGCCATCAGCGAAGTGGGAAGATAAACAAGAGGCCCAGAGAATTTTTTCGTCATTTTTTATCGTCGGGGAATGTGCTGTTTTTGTTTTTCCAACTCTATTGCAAATCAATTTAGACCGAGGGGGGATGGTGGCGATGGGGTCGGGTCGTCGTTTTGCCCATACTTAATGGTGCATAAAGCGAACGATACACGGAGTATATATAATAGTTATCTAGAATTGTATAGAATGTACTATATATATATATATATATATATATATATATATATATAGATATATATATATATATATATATATAGTTTAAAGAAAGAGCGCCAAGGAGTCCACAAGCAGAATCTTGTCGTCGTCGAGATTTTTAAACTTATAAGTGAATTAATTTTATTTCTCTCTATATACCCTGTTGTTCCAGAGCGAAAAGGACGTCAAAGATGAAGGGCAGAGAAAGAAGGAAGGTGTTAAAATCCTAATTTAGAGGATTACGTCCGAAACTTAAACCACTAGAAAAAGATAAACGACGGTAAGGAGGAGAGAAAAGGAGGGAAAGGGGTTGGTTAAATTAATTTTATAGGAAAACTTTCCTGGGCGTTGAAAGCGCCATCCAGAGTTTTACACATACGGTAAAGTGAATATCATAACTTTGACTGATCATACTACAAATAAACCACACACACACACACACATATATATTATATATGTATATATATATATATATATATATATATATATATATATATATGTGTGTGTGTGTGTGTGTGTGTGTGTGTGTGTATGTATATATATATATATATATATATATATATATGTGTGTGTGTGTGTGTGGTGTGTGTGTGTGTGTGTGTGTGCGTTTGTGTGTGTGTATACATATTGTTGACAGAGACAGCATTGGGAAGCCATCAACTCTGCCAGTGGTGTTGGGTCCTTACACTGTCTTTAAACAAGGCCGTAATAATTAAAGTGGAACTTGTGGCGTCGGACGAGTTTCAGCTCGCTGCACGGGTGGGGGCCAAGGTTTGTTTGCAATTAGTTTTGACGGTTGATCTGATATGGGGTTAGATGTAATAGATGTGCTAGTTGTGTCGATTCATTTGATGTATGATTGATTTGCAGTCATTTTTTATTTATTTATTTATTTATTTATTTATTTATTTATTTATTGCGTACAATCTTCCTAACTGCACTAAATGACAGATCTCAGGGTGGTTTTCACAGCCTGTGGGGGTTGGGTTTCCGGGTCCATCCTGCCTCTTAGGAGTCCATCACCTCTCTCACTACGTGCGCTGTGTCTAGTAGCACGCTCTTCAGCATGAGTCCTGGAGCTACTTCGGCATCTAGTTGTTTTCAGGTTCCTATTATTATTATTATTATTATATTATTATTATTATTATTATTATTATTATTACGTTTGGTTTATTCCCTAAAATGACTAAACCGCAGAGTTACGTATTTGCGGTACCACAGACCGGCTTCTATCAATTGCTTTTTGACCAGTTCCTATATATATATATATATATATATATATATATATATATATATATATATATATATATATATATATATGGTCTTTCATAAATGTTGAGGATATATGGATATACACAATTAATAACTTAGAATTTGTTACTGGACAACAAGAATCTTTGAATAATAGAATATAGTTATTTTTTGTATGAAGGACATTGCCAGTTCCTTTGATTTTATTTATAGCCGAGTTCATTTTCTAAGTTTAAAGTTAAAAAATGGAGCCAATGCGGGCAGAAGGGTTAAAATCAAATTGAAGGAAAGAGAGCTTGATGAAAAAAAAAAAAAAAAAAACAAACAAACACGAAACGCGATAGGATTGAAAATGCATTATACCCACTCGAAGCGAGAGCGAAAACCTGCCCGAAGAATTTGAAGTTTTATTGATGGTGGGAATCGGTGATGCCCCAAAACATATTACCCTTCCGGTGCAATTCAGGTTCTGTGAAAAATAGCAGCCCTCAATAAACAAAGATTTCAGGATGCTGAGATGGGATAGTAAACAATGCTTCAAAAGCAGCTGTGTATTTCCTTATTGTTTCTAAACGTTTGAATAAGGAAAGAATAGACTTACAGTTCGTTATGATCCCCCATCTTCTTCGGTTTCTATATTGAACGTGAATTTGTTTCCTTATCAATTCACATTAACCGCGCATCTGATGTCTGGGCCAGTCACTTACGACGCTCCTGATTGGCTGTTGATAAGCCAATCACAGGGCTGAAAGCTCTCAGTCTCTCTCGAGAGTTCGCATAGGCAGGATGTATGTACCACCTCTCCTGAGGGAT
>NC_087204.1:11251459-11278959 GCF_015104395.2 Macrobrachium nipponense | reverse complement strand
TGATTACTGAAAGAATGCGTCAATTTATTAAAATTTTTAATAGAAATGTTTCTTCTTTTGACATATAATCCTATATCCCTTCCGTACCTTTTAAAAACGCCGAAGCCTGTATGAATAGAAGGTATATAACTTTAACCTTACACTGTAGAATTTCGCACTAAAATACGTGATACCAGCATACGTGAACAGATACGCTAATGTTTTTGCAGTTAGATTTATTACGGCGTTGCAATTAAACACTGCTTAAATATATGTACAAAAAATTGTATTTTGGAACCGAAATAATTCCTTGCGCGCAGAAGCACATGTTCGGCATAATGCCTGATAACTTACTATCAGCCGCTGCAATCCCTACCAATTTAATTGCATTTTCGCGAAGGGTAATCACTTCCTGCATTCGTTACAAACAATGTATTAAATTCTCGTTTAGAGAAAATATTCAGTTTCATCTGTTCTTTAAAGAAATACCCCGTAGGTGGCTAGTTCCGTCAATGGACCTCATGCGGTGCACTGTAGGCATTCCTTAAGGTTCTTTGCAGCGTGCCTTCTTTAGGCCCCTAGCTGCAACCACTTTCGATCCTTTTACTGTACCTCCTTTCATATTCTCTTTCTTCCATCTTACTTTCCAGCCTCTCCTAACACTTGACTCATAGCGCAAAAGCTTTGAGGTCATTCTCCTGTTACACCTTTCAAACCTTTTCACTGTCAATTTCCATTTCAGCTCTGAATCACCTCATAGGTCACAGTGCTTGGCCTTTGGCCTAAATTTTATATTCAACTCAACTTCAAAGAAATAGAAATGGCATTTATATAAACGTAGATATTGATGACAAGGTATTGATAATCGGAGAATTCCATCCACGACGCTCCAAGCCGACTTCGCATTGTATTCTCTACCAGACAGTAGGAGCGTAATTACGTCAATGTCCTTTCTAAAGGGCGTTTCTGTAGCAGATCTTTGAATAGTTAAAGGAACCTTGTTACAGGGGAACTACACGTGCCTGGCTCTCTCTACGCTTTTCTATGGAGTCTGGTTGCATAACCGTCTGGAATGATGTTTGTATAATGTTACGTTGCGCAGTGGTTACTACGCACGTTGATGTGTTAAAGCTTACCTGGAGATACTCTCTCTCTCTCTCTCTCCGTAGTTAAAACATCAGTTTCCACTTTTAGTTTTTTTTTTTTTTTTTTTTTTTTTTTTTTTTTTTTTTTTTTTTTACAATTGACGTGTTATCACAAATAATAAACCTATTTATAGTGAACTTATGCATATATAAAATTCCCATAGTACTTCAGAAATAAGGCGACTACCTTCCATAGGTAGTGAGAATTAATGCTTTTAAAAAGAGAGAGAGAGACAGTTGCCCCCTTAAGAAGCTAATGTTGAGAGAGAGAGAGAGAGAGAGAGAGAGAGAGAGAGAGAGAGAGAGAGTCTGGATGCCATATTTCTTTAGATGAAAGAAATATTTTGAGATATATCAGATTTTTCTTTAGGTAATGTAGATGACGTTTAAAATAGAGTGCACTGAAATATTAGATAAACAGGGAATAAATAACTCAGTTCTCAGGTCACCAGATGAATAGTCGGCGGCTTGAAACGACAGAGATATAAATAAAGATGAAGTAAAAAGCGAACAAATATCCACTGAGCTGAGCGTAACTGGATCCGCTCCTTCTATGCGATGTTCCTGCTGCCATTATGCGTTGTTCGTTACAACGCAAAATAACCTAAACATTTTTTACATTTTGGAAAGAAAACAAAGCATATGACTCCCTGGGAAACTTTCATTGTTCGTTTTGGCGAATTTGAAAGGTTATTGTTAGTTTGTATGGTGTTTTTACATTGCATGGAACCAGTATGGTTATTCAGCAAAGAGACCAACGACTTTACGTGGCTTCCGAACCACGTCGAGAGTTAACCTCTTATCACCAAAAATACTACACATCTCTCACACCTCAATGGAATGCCCGAGAATAGAACTCGCAGCTACCGAGATGGCAGGCCAAGACCATACCGATCACGCCGCTGAGGCGCTCTGAATGGTTATTGGATTGGGCAGTCTATATATCCATACCTCAGGATCTTAGAGCCTCACAGATGAACAGAGGCTTCACCAGCAGCACGTTGATTCCTTACACTTATTTTACCCTTCACAAAACTAATAGAGTTAGAGGATTATCATTATTAATTATTATTTCAGTAGATGAAACCTCTTCACATGGAACAAGCAAACCAAAGGGCCATTGACTTACAATTCAAGCTTCCGAAGAATGTTGGTTTCAGCCTCCCACCACTAAAGACCCACCAACACTGCAGCAGTAACTGATCATGATACAGAGCCTGTGGGGGAGACGCGAACCCGCAGCATCTGAGTGGCATACCACGGTGGCACTAACCACTGTACAAGCGGACCAGCTGAGATGAGATCTCGTTTTCACTGCTTATTTAGAAGAAAAAAATGAAAACTAATTCATTTACTACCAAAACTTGATCATTTTTTTGTGTATTCTTTTGTTTTGTTGTAGAATACGTTGTCCGATCGGATGTATTTTGCTTTTTTTTTTTTGGCGCCGAATTCAGAAAAAACAAAACGTATTTGTAAAAGACAATGGTACTTCCCCTTTAGAAACTGGTAGTCTTATTGGGAAATTGAACAGTTCCTCCCATGATTTCCACTTAAAGTAATTACTTCCCCCCATCATCACACCTGTCAATGAAATGTTAAATATGAGAGCTGTAAGAAATTTGTATTCCTATCTACCTCATTCTCCTTTTCTATTTACTTATATAGATAATGTACGAAAGTTCCTATTGTGTGTTCGGTAAGCCTATAGCTATCAATGCATACCGATGAATAAGTAGCAATGTCTTTCTGCTAGAGAAATACGAGATATAGGCTTAGGTTTACGTTCTAAAGCATTTTCTCTCCTTTAGAAACTCCTTAAGAATACTCCACTCTTTCTAATGCGTTTTTCAATCAATGACAGCTTCACTAAAACCCGTCGCTTTTGATTATAATGAAAGAATGCTCTGTTCGGATGTGTTCTAAGTGAATAGTACCGTTTTACGTGTCTTCAGGATTAAACACCGAACCGTGTTTTTTCGAAGGAAGGTGATAAAAGGTATTTGATTGAGCGAGAGAGTCAGCTCTCAAAATAAAATCAATGATTGGACACCATCTGTCTGCTTCGCCTTCTTTTTATTTATTTATTTATTTATTTATTTATTATTATTATTTTTTTGGTCTGTTAGGGTTATCCATTAAGAGTGGGCCTTTAGTCATACCCTTGAGAATTGGAACCCATCCTTTATCCTCAGAATTAGAACTTGTCCTTTATCTTGAGTATTGGAACCTATCCTTTTTCCTCAGAATTTGAGCCTATCTTTTATCTTCAGAAATAGAACCTATCCTTTATCTTCAAAATTAGAACCTATCTTTTATCTTCAGAATTAGAACCTAAACTGTATCTACAGAATTAGAACCTATCCTTTATCTGCAGAATTAGAACCTATCCTTTATCTTGAGCATTAGAACCTAGCCTTTATCCTCAGAATCAAAACCTATCCTTTATCTAGAGCATTAGAACCTATCCTTTATCTTCAAAATTAGAACCCATCTAGTATCTACAGAATTAGAGCCTATCCTTTCTCTTCAGAATTAGTTTTGAAAGACTTATCTCTAAAGAGAGGTGGAAGATACATCCTGCCTATGTGAACTCTCTCTAGAAACTGAGAATTTCCAGCCCTGTGATTGGCTTATCAACAGCCAATCAGGAGCGTCGTGAAGGACTGGGGTAGACAGCAGATGCACAGTTGATGTGAAATTACTATAGTAACCGCTCTTGGCTCCATTCAAAGGCTTTGATGAACAGACTTCAGTTCAAAGGGAAATATAGTTAAAGTTGTGGACGAATGGGGGATGTAAATCACTGGTAATTTTCCAGTAGTCAATTTCAAACTCAATAGACAATCCCCACTCACACCCCCCAACCCCCAGCCCCCATAGAAGATGCACTTTTATGACGTCAGCTGTAGGTATTCCGCTCTCTGTGAGCGTGAGGAAATGCTAACGTCCTTCTTCCAGAAAATTGTAAAAATGAAAAATAAAATAATTTTTAAAAAATGAGTCAGCCATTCACCCTAATGGAAGCGACAGTCATCAAAGAACTTGAAATCTGACAGAGAGACACAGAACGGCACGAGCGAGAATTTTCTTAGCTTCAACAATCAACATCGAAATTCATAATTCTTCTGTCGTACGTGTTGCTGGCATTTTAATGTTAGTGGACTGAAGGCTTCAAGTGTAGGTTTGACGCTGTGCTCCTTCGAAGGAACCACCAGAGAAAATTTTTAATACTTCATGGAGAAATAAAGGACGCCTGATGAATTAAGACTTAGTAGTTATCAGAGGCGAAATTATTATTTAGACCGATAATTTAACGAATAATTTCCCATGAACTATGTCTATACTTCATTAAGGAATAAATGACGCATGATGAATTGAGACTTAGTAGTTAAAAGAGGTGAATAAAGAATCATTATTTAGACCGATAATTTAACGAATAACTTCCCCTAAACTTAGTTAACACTTTTATGATTTAAACTAACCAGCGAAAAGCTATGAACAAGTATGAAACGCCATGTCGACATCATGGAATTCTGCAAAACCTTGAATGAATTTAATGTGAACCATCTGCTTGGTAATTATGTGTTAAATTAACATGAGTTTTAAATTGTGAAAAAGTGTAGTGATATAACGGTTTGGCAAAATGTTCGTACACCTGAATTGATGACTAGTTGTCGGGATGACAGGAAAGCGAGCAATGTGGGTAGAGAAATGGGCCAGATAATATAAGTTTGGGCACCTCGTTTTTTTTTTTTCCAAGGAAAGAAATTTCTTTTTATCCCAGCTCCAAAGATTTTTTTTTTTTAATCTCAGGCCAACTTTCTGTAGCTGTTTTTAGTATCAGATTTATGTCATCCCAGGCCAATTTTGTACTTATTTTTTCAGCTGCTTTTAGCATCAGAACTATGTCGTAAATTTATACCATTGGGAAAATAATTGTACTTTTAATTATAACTAAGTAAAATCCATATTTCTTTGAAATAAATCAAAGGTGTAGTGGGCCAAAATACAAAACTCTACTAGATGATTTTGTAATGTTCTTCCGAGATTCGTACCCGTAACGCCGTATCTACCAACGAACATCAGGACCACGTAATCCAAATCTAGCGATGTACGCAACTGGCCGAAAATACGGAACAACGCATTTCTATATTCCACATATAGAACAAAGTGGAGGAAGGTCGAATCGCTAGTAAGTTTAAAAACATTTGATTTACATAATGTGTACTGACGCACACACCTTTCAAGAAATTTCGCGCGTTCGTGTTTCAACTTACGACCTCCTGGTATATTATATTACAATAATTCTCTATTTCATCATACATATTCGGTTATATATGCTTTAATGAATATATAACGCGTGACTAATTAGAATGAAAATTAAAGTTGATTATTATCGTTTTTGGGAAAATAAAAGGCTTTAAATGTTCCCCCTAAGTAATTATTCAAATTGCTTGAAAAAAAAATGATGTCCTTTCATCGCATGATTCATTAACATGAATTCTTTATTCTTTAACTTAAATTATTTTCCGTACCGTCCTTCCAGTTCATACTCATCAAGTAATGGACTCCTCCTACTCTTCCTACTTTTGGTTTTCTCATTTTTTTCATTTTTCCTCTTTTCCTACTTTTATCACAAGCAACTTCACCAACTTTCATCAACTTTTTTACACCATTATCTTCCACGCTCTCCTTATAATCGCATTTCCCTTCATCATTAAAGTTTTTAAAAAATTAGTTTTATTTCGACACCTCAGTTTTCATCATCATCCAACCATCTATCTCTTTTCCTCTTATCATCATAAATCATGTTATCATAATCGTCAACATCATAACCGTTTAACTTTTGTATCATCCTCTTTTATCCCCTGCAGATAGACCCTTCTGGCGCCAAGGCAAAGATCAGCTTTTAAAGACAATAATGAACTTGGCAGTAAAAGCTTAACAGCACACTGCTGCTGAAGAGAAAATGTCACGCCAGTAAGGTTATAGTAGATTCACATCAACCGTGCATTTGATGCCTAGGCCAGTCCCTTGCGACGCTCCTGATAGGCTGTTGATAAGCCAATCACAGGGCTCGGGAGAGTTCACATTGGCAGGATGTATATTCCACCTCTCCTGAGGGACACTTTTGAAAGACGTATCCCTCAGGGGAGGTGGATCATAAATCCTACCCATGTAAACTCTCGAGAGAGATTGGGAGTTTCTAGCCCTGTGATTGGCTTATCAAAAGCCAATCAGGAGCGTCGTAAGGGACTGGCTTAAACATCAGATGTACGGTTGATGTGAATCAACTATAGTACTTGAAATTTCATTCGCCAAACTTAATGAAATATGACAGAGAAGATCAGTTTGCGTTAGTGGGGCTGCCGTATTGACAGCTGAAGCCAGAATGGATTTAAGCCTTGCATGTGCAAACCAGGATCATAAAGGAACCTTTTCGAAGGAAGATAATGTTAGTTGAGTTATTCCATTTAAAACGGAAGTAGTACTTCAGCCAAAATATAGGGAGTAGACAGCAAGGTTCTCACAGTAGAATAGTGTCTAAACTATAGGGAAATAAAAGTCGTATGATTCATATATTATGCTAAAGATATTATCAGGCGATTAGCTGCCAATTGTTACCAGAACAAGTATAGTGAAACCCCTATACATATCATAGATTTGATTAGAAATATTCCAGTTTAGTCTCAACCATAAATTTTATCACACAGAATTCCTGTATTTGTAATATTTATTGACAGATTGAGACTTTTTCTCCCATTTTAGATTATATAAACAATTGATTTTGTTTCTGGTTATCATGGATCCTTGCATGTTTCCAGTTACTGTTTTTCTGAACTATTATACGTATTGCCATAACATTTTCAGCAGAAACCCGAGTATATTTCCGGTAAATAGGGAACTTACTGACTTTGTGATGTGGAAGGAAGAATAATTATAATGGCACGACCTTTTTATCAAAACCTTTACGTACTGAAGAGGGTGGAAATCCGAGTTCAAGTTAATAAATACATATGGTGCACAACCTAAGGCTAATTCCTGACATAAATATGACGTCATAGGGAAATCTACCCTCATATTATCTTTTAGAAACTATAGTCCTATTTCCTTAAACTTACGTTATTGATTAGAGTTTCCTGAATAAATAAGAATTATTTTCTTTTGAATAAGTTCTATGTCGTATTTATCAGAATCATCGTAATTTTTGTTAAGACAAGATTTATAGAATTTATTTATTTTCGGATTACTTTCTGGCAGTACATGAGGCGGCTGGGAGGACTAGCTGAGGTGGACTAACAAGGGCTACCATTCATGGAGCTGTAACATACACAATTAATAATTAAACTATATATCAAACCTACGTTAAAATTGCAATTCTGAGAAAAAAAATAGGACAGGAAATTTATTCTAAAACATGTAGCCGTCGATGATTTATGTTTTCTACTAAATACAGTATTTATGATGCTATTATGGGTTGACTATTCTAAAAAAAATATATAAAATTTATGTTTCCTACAATACAGTCTCGATGATACTAGTATGGGTTGGCTATTCT
Organism: Macrobrachium nipponense; assembly: GCF_015104395.2. Lineage (NCBI taxonomy): Eukaryota > Metazoa > Arthropoda > Malacostraca > Decapoda > Palaemonidae > Macrobrachium > Macrobrachium nipponense. The sequence continues at coordinate 11,271,273 of NC_087204.1, read as the reverse complement.
GAAAAAAATATATAAGCTTTATATCTGTTCCCATTTTCTACAGTGGCAAAGAGTTCAAGGACCCTACAGTACCTAGACCTAGAGCCAACGTTGCTCTCAATGAGCTACTATGAGATTCAGGGTCTCTGTAACACGGTTTTTTGGACTTTGCTCCTTGTCAAAGCATCGGATGTAGATGAAAGTTGACATATGTATATTTTACAACCACACACAAATTTTGTCAGAATTATCAATAACCTAAACCCGATAGTTTTAATTTTTATAGAGTAAAAATGATCTAGCCGACGCCATGGCCAATGATTACGAGCCAAGAGTCGAAAAACATTCATTACGTAAGCAAGGTAAACAAACACCTTTTGACTAAATGTTGCCCCGCCCATCCACCAGACAGAAATTCCATCGGCTCTGAAACCCAAAGACTTTATGAATGGCGGAACGATACATAGATGTGGGTGAGGTATCAGTGCTAGCGTAGTAATACTACTGTAGCAGTAGTGCCGCAACAGTATAGCAGTAATATACATGAATTAAACGTTTAGGCCAACTGCTGGGATCCTTGAGGATCATTTAGCACTTCTTACAACTACTCGAGAAATTAGTTTTTATAACCAGAAGTTAAATTTTCTAATCCAACAATGCCCATGGTAGCCTTCAGTGTTATCCTGAATTATAACGAGGAGAAATTGGGTGGAGCCTCATGAAGTCACCATTCTGACGATAATTATTGGTGAAGGTTTTTTTAAAGGGAACCAAGTATACGGCGTACCGGCCATTTCTTTTATTTTCAGTTTAAATCAAGCTAAATAACCAATAAATAAAAATTGCTTGACATTGGATATAGCAGTTATCAAATAAAGCGTGTCTACTATGTTTTTGATAATTACCAACTATTCCCTACATCTTGTCAATTTGATTGTGACCTATAAAGTAGACTGTAATTTCTTTGGAAACTTATTTTGGGAGTTAGACTAACAAATAATCGAAAGTGTTTTTTTGTATTTATTAACATATTTTGTTGGTTTGTTCATTATGACAATTATCAGTGGAGAGGTTCCAGAGTTCATAAAGGTGTACTGCTTTGCTTGTATTTAAATTTGTATGGGCATTGTTGCCAGAGGTTTACCTTCGTAGTTTTATAGCCAATTCATCCATCGAGAAAGAGGGAAGAAATGTCATAAGTTACGTAACGAGTGCGTTCGAAACCTTTTCTCTTCAAAAAAGGTCACTTTTACATTATAAGTACCAAATTTATTCAACCTACGTAGTGCAGAATACACTCAAAATTTATGTGTTGATATAATATGTATTCTGAATAAACGTTATATTTATGAAATGCTTAGATAAAAAGTTATTGCGAAAAAACCGTGCTACAGAGGCCCTTGTTTTTCGCTACTCCATCTCCGCATCCTATGCTATGGATATTGTGTAATCAGTCTCTCTCTCTCTCTCTCTCTCTCTCTCTCCTCTTTCTCTCTGTATCTACGCTTTTTTTATAAAAAAAACATAATAACTATAAATCTTTTACCTTTGTGGAATTATTTATATTCGAATACTGATGGAAACCGGCACCGTTTGCTTTTCATTTGTCCTATTTATAGAGGATTCGTTGGAAAAATGCAAATAAAAGGCTTTTAATGAATGAAATGTGATGATGATTCACTAATTCAATAGAGAGTCGTTCATTCATCTATCTTTTCCTTTTTTGTAATACATTACGTAGGTCGGTGTTGATGAATGTTTTTTTGACTCATTTATTATGTCTATTGTTTCAAGTTTTTCAAGCTTTTATTTCAGGATATTATTTAGTTTGGTATAATAATAATAATAATAATAATAATAATAATAATAATAATAATAATAATAATAATAATAATAATAATAATAATAATAATAATAATAATAATAATAATAATAATAATAATAATAATAATAAGAGAGGGGACTAAACAACACAATAGAAGATGTAAAACAGAGGCTTAAGGCCAAAGCACATAAGATCCAACGGTACATGAACAGGAATAAGGGATACCAACATAACAAACTATTCGGAACCAACCAGAAAAGACTATACAGCCAACCAAGAGGGGAAGACAACCACCCAGAAATTCCTGAAGCCGAACCAAGTAAGAGACTCTGGGAAAACATATGGAGTAATCCGGTATCACACAACAAACATGCAACATGGCTCCAGGAAGTCAAGGAAAAAGAAACAGGGAGAATAAAACAAAGATTCACTGAGATCATGACAGACACAGTCAGACACCAACTAAAGAAAATGCCAAACTGGAAAGCCCCAGGTCCCGATGAAGTCCATGGATACTGGCTCAAAAACTTCAAGGCCCTACACCCACGAATAGCAGAACAACTCCAAATCACCATGCACCCAAATGGATGACCACAGGAAGAACATCCTTAGTACAAAAAGACAAGAGTAAGGGAAATATAGCCAGTAACTACAGGCCTATCACCTGCCTACCAATAATGTGGAAGTTACTAACAGGTATCATCAGTGAAAGGCTATACAATTACCTAGAGGAGACAAACACCATCCCCCACCAACAGAAAGGCTGCAGAAGGAAGTGTAGGGGCACAAAAGACCAGCTCCTGATAGACAAAATGGTAATGAAGAACAGTAGGAGAAGGAAAACCAACCTAAGCATGGCATGGATAGACTATAAGAAAGCCTTCGACATGATACCACACACATGGCTAATAGAATGCCTGAAAATATATGGGGCAGAGGAAAACACCATCAGCTTCCTCAAAAATACAATGCGCAACTGGAATACAATACTTACAAGCTCTGGAATAAGATTAGCAGAGGTTAATATCAGGAGAGGGATTTTCCAAGGCGACTCACTGTCCCCACTACTCTTCGTAGTAGCCATGATTCCCATGACAAAAATACTACAGAAGATGGATGCCAGGTACCAACTCAAGAAAAGAGGCAACAGAATCAACCATCTGATGTTCATGGACGACATCAAGCTGTATGGTAAGCGCATCAAGGAAATAGATACCCTAATCCAGACTGTAAGGATTGTATCTGGGGACATCAGGATGGAGTTTGGAATAGAAAAATGCGCCTTAGTCAACATACAAAAAGGCAAAGTAACGAGAACTGAAGGGATAAAGCTACCAGATGGGAGCAACATCAAACACATAGATGAGACAGGATACAAATACCTGGGAATAATGGAAGGAGGGGATATAAAACACCAAGAGATGAAGGACACGATCAGGAAAGAATATATGCAGAGACTCAAGGCGATACTCAAGTCAAAACTCAATGGAGGAAATATGATAAAAGCCATAAACACATGGGCAGTGCCAGTAATCAGATACAGCGCAGGAATAGTGGAATGGACGAAGGCAGAACTCCGCAGCATAGATCAGGAAACCAGGAAACATATGACAATACACAAAGCACTACACCCAAGAGCAAATACGGACAGACTATACATAACACGAAAGGAAGGAGGGAGAGGACTACTAAGTATAGAGGACTGCGTCAACACCGAGAACAGAGCACTGGGGCAATATCTGAAAACCAGTGAAGACGAGTGGCTAAAGAGTGCATGGGAAGAAGGACTAATAAAAGTAGACGAAGACCCAGAAATATACAGAGACAGGAGAATGACAGACAGAACAGAGGACTGGCACAACAAACCAATGCACGGACAATACATGAGACAGACTAAAGAACTAGCCAGCGATGACAATTGGCAATGGCTACAGAGGGGAGAGCTAAAGAAGGAAACTGAAGGAATGATAACAGCGGCACAAGATCAGGCTCTAAGAACCAAATATGTTCAAAGAACGATAGATGGAAATAACATCTCTCCCATATGTAGGAAGTGCAATACGAAAAATGAAACCATAAACCACATAGCAAGCGAATGTCCGGCACTTGCACAGAACCAGTACAAAAAGAGGCATGATTCAGTGGCAAAAAGCCCTCCACTGGAGCCTGTGCAAGAAACATCAGCTACCTTGCAGTAATAAGTGGTACGAGCACCAACCTGAGGGAGTGATAGAAAACGATCACGCAAAGATCCTCTGGGACTATGGTATCAGGACGGATAGGGCGATATGTGCAAACAGACCAGACGTGACGTTGATTGACAATGTCAAGAGGAACGTATCACTCATTGATGTCGCAATACCATGGGACACCCGAGTTGAAGAGAAAGAGAGGGAAAAAATGGATAAGTATCAAGATCTGAAAATAGAAATAAGAAGGATATGGGATATGCCAGTGGAAATCGTACCCATAATCATAGGAGCACTAGGCACAATCCCAAGATCCCTGAAAAGGAATCTAGAAAAATAGAGGCTGAAGTAGCTCGGGCCTCATGCAGAAGAGTGTGATCTAGAAACGGCAAAAAAAATAAAGAGAGTGATTGACTCCTAAGGAGGCAGGATGCAACCCGGAACCCCACACTATAAAATACCACCCAGTCGAATTGGAGGACTGTGATAGAGCAAAAAAAAAAAAAAAAAAAAAAAAAAAAAATAATAGTAATAATAATGATAATAATAATAATAATAAACATAGACCAATTCATTAAAAGTTTGTACGATCTAATTTAGCCATATTGTTCTTTTTTTCTGGAATTTCAAATTTACCTTTTTACAGAGCTATAACGGAAATACATTGGAATCATAAAATGAGAAAATATGTATTTCACAATAAACTAAAATATTATTGGAATCCTAAACTGAGGAAATAGGTACGAAAATCAAACCAAAAACTTACTCTTTGTTCAGCAATGCAACGTATTTTCTTTGTTATACAAATACAGCAATGCAACGTATTTTCTTTGTTATACAAATAGCTATATACCCATAACCAACTGAACAGTCCAAGGAAAAAAAAAAGTTATCTGAAAATCAGAATAATTTGACTAAAAACACCTTAAGGCACAAGCCAGCCCAACCCTCAGCCTAGGGTCCTCGCATATAATCGGAAACTGAATATATAACCGGAATAAGTAAGCAGATATTTGAAGAAAAAAAAGTGTCCAAATCTTTTCCATTGATTACCTGCCCTCCAGAGAGAGTAAACTTGACGGACGCCAAGCGACATATATTCCAGGTAAATACAAAAAGGAATATTATTTTTATGCAAAGGTGGACTCAGGTTAAATAAGATTTTGGGTCACTGAATAAAGTAGACTATTAGCAGTATGAAAAGGAGTTTATTGACTCGAGTCTAAAGGGAATTTAGTAGATTAATTCCAAGTAAACTTGATAAGCAACTTTTCTATTGGCAACAAAAACATTTTTCTGACATATCTGCTCGCCAAAAGGTCATAATCGACTGAATATGGCTTTACTTAGTGATTCGTACACAGAGACAAGATATTTTACTCCAAGATCCTACGTAATAATTAACTACTTTGATCAGCAGAGATTAAATTTTAAACAAACATTTTATGTATATTTTAATCCAATGCACATTGTAAGAATACCCACTGTAATATTTTGGAATAAAGGTATTCTTATTATTTTATTATTATTATTATTTTTTTTTTTTTTTTTTTTTTTTGGCTCTATCACAGTCCTCCAATTCGACTGGGTGGTATTATAGTGTGGGGAGGTTCCGGGTTGCATCCTGCCTCCTTAGGAGTCCATCACTTTTCTTACTATGTGTGCCGTTTCTAGGATCACACTCTTCTGCATGAGTCCTGGAGCTACTTCAGGCCTCTAGTTTTTCTAGATTCCTTTTCAGGGATCTTGGGATCGTGCCTAGTGCCTTCCTATGATTATGGGTACGATTTCCACTGGCATATCCCATATCCTTCTTATTTCTATTTTCAGATCTTGATACTTATCCATTTTTTCCTCTCTTTCTTCTCAACTCTGGTGTCCCATGGTATTGCGACATCAATGAGTGATACTTTCTTCTTGACTTTGTCAATCAACGTCACGTCTGGGTCTGTTTGCACGTATCACCCTATCCGTTCTGATACCATAGTCCCAGGAGGATCTTTGCCAGATCGTTTTCTATCACTCCTTCAGGTTGGTGCTCGTACCACTTATTACTGCAAGGTAGCTGATGTTTCTTGCACAGGCTCCAGTGGAGGGCTTTTGCCACTGAATCATGCCTCTTTTGTACTGGTTCTGTGCAAGTGCGGGCATTCACTTGCTATGTGGTTTATGGTTTCATTTTTCGTATGCACTTCCTACATATGGGAGAGATGGTTATTTCCGTCTATCGTACTTTGAACATATCTGGTCCTTAGGGCCTGATCTTGTGCCGCTGTTATCATTCCTTCAGTTTCCTTCTTGAGCTCTCCCCTCTGTAACCATTGCCAATTGTCATCGCTGGCTAGTTCTAGTCTGTCTCATGTTATTGGGCCGTGCATTGGTTTGTTGTGCCAGTCCTCTGTTCTTTCTTTCTGTCTTTCTCCTGTCTCTGTATATTTCTGGGTCTTCGTCTACTTTTATTAGTCCTTCTTCCCATGCCACTCTTTAGCCACTCGTCTTCACTGGTTTTCAGATATTGCCCCAGTGCTCTGTTCTCGGTGTTGACGCAGTCCTCTATACTTAGTAGTCCTCTCCCTCCTTCCTTCGTGTTATGTATAGTCAGTCCGTATTTGCTCTTGGGTGTAGTGCTTTGTGTATTGTCATTTGTTTCCTGGTTTTTTGATCAATGCTGCGGAGTTCTGCCTTCGTCCATTCCACTATTCCTGCGCTGTATCTGATTACTGGCACTGCCCATGTGTTTATAGCTTTTATCATATTTCGGCGTGAGTTTTGGCTTGAGTATCGCCTTGAGTCTCTGCATATATTCTTTCCTGATCGTGTCCTTCATCTCTTGGTGTTTTATATCTCCTCCTTCCATTATTCCCAGGTATTTGTATCCTGTCTCATCTATGTGTTTGATGTTGCTCCCATCTGGTAGCTTTATCCCTTCAGTTCTCGTTACTTTGCCTTTTTGTATGTTGACTAAGGCGCATTTTTCTATTCCAAACTCCATCCTGATGTCCCCAGATACAATCCTTACAGTCTGGATTAGGGTATCTATTTCCTTGATTGCTCTTACCATACAGCTTGATGTCGTCCATGAACATCAGATGGTTGATTTTGTTGCCTCTTTTCTTGAGTTGGTACCCGGCATCCATCTTCTGTAGTACTTTTGTCATGGGAATCATGGCTACTACGAAGAGTAGTGGGGACAGTGAGTCGCCCTGGAAGATCCCTCTCCTGATATTAACCTCTGCTAGTCTTATTCCAGAGCTTGTAAGTATTGTATTCCAGTTGCGCATTGTATTTTTGAGGAAGCTGATGGTATTTTCCTCTGCCCCATATATTTTCAGGCATTCTATTAGCCATGTGTGTGGTATTATGTCAAAGGCTTTCTTATAGTCTATCCATGCCATGCTTAAGTTGGTTTTCTTACTCCTACTGTTCCTCATTACCATTTTGTCTATCAGGAGCTGGTCTTTTGTGCCCCTACACTTCCTTCTGCAGCCTTTTTTGTGCTGTTGGTGGGGATGGTGTTTGTCTCCTCTAGGTAGTTGTATAGCCTTTCACTGATGATACCTGTTAGTAACTTCCACATTATTGGTAGGCAGGTGATAGGCCTGTAGTTACTGGCTATATTTCCCTTACTCTTGTCTTTTTGTACTAAGGATGTTCTTCCTGTGGTCATCCATTTGGGTGCATGGTGATTTTAGATACAATGCTGGAGTTGTTCCGCTATTCGTGGGTGTAGGGCCTTGAAGTTTTTGAGCCAGTATCCATGGACTTCATCGGGACCTGGGGCTTTCCAGTTTGGCATTTCTTTAGTTGGTGTCTGACTGTGTCTGTCGTGATGTCTGTGAATCTTTGTTTTATTCTCCCTGTTTCTTCTTCCTTGACTTCCTGGAGCCATGTTGCATGTTGTTGTGTGATACCGGATTGCTCCATATGTTTTCCATAGTTTCTTACTTGGTTCGGCTTCAGGAATTTGGGGTGGTTGTTCTTTCCCCTCTTAGTTGGCTGTATAGTCTTTCTGGTGGTTCCGAATAGTTTGTTCTGTTGGTATCCCTTATTCCTGTTCGTGTACCGTTGGATCTTGTGTGCTTTGGCCTTTAAGCCTCTGTTTTTGGACATCTTTTCATTGTGTTGTTTAGTCCCCTCTCTTGTACTTTGTATTTCTCGTTGAGTTCCTCCCTTGTTTTCTTGCTTCTTAGCCTTTTTTCATGCCATCTCTCAGTTTACTCAAGTCAGATCTCATCACCATGATTTGCTTTTCCAGGCGCCTTTTCCAAGGAGGTTTGGTGCTGTTTGTTTCGTTGGTTGGTTGTGCTGGTGGTGTTGGTCGAATCCCCATCAGTTCTGCTACTAATCTTGCTCCTGCATATGTCAAGTTATTTGTTTCTGTGATACTGGTGGTGTGTATTAGGCCCATTATTTCATTGACCTCACTTGTTTTCTCCCTTAATTTCTTGGTGTTGTAGGCTTTCATGGAGGGGATCTTTGTTCTCTCTGTATCTGGCTCCATCCATTGTCTAATCTTTTCTACCCATTCCGTCCTCTCTGTTACTTCGTCGGTGTTTCTTCGCTGTGTCGTTGTTGATACTTCATCCTCCCTGTCGTCTTCTGTGCATCGTCTCTCAGTTCGTCTTCGTGTAATTCGTTGTCGTGTGACATTTCCCTTTCCAGTTCTTCTCTTTCTGTTGGGAGAGCCAGTTCTTTTTCTTAATGTTCCTTACTTGGTCTGCCAGCCTAATGCTCTGTTTGGGGGGTGTTATTACCTCTCATTCCAGATGTTGATCAATCTTCTTCTATATCCTCTCTCCGTCGGGTTGCTTCGATGTAGCATCTCCATATTTCCTTATTTTTTTCTTCTCTTGTCCATTTCTTCCTTTTTGCCTCTGTAGCTCCCAATCTCAGGCTGTTGATTGCTGTCGTTGTGGTAGTCAGTTGCTGGATGACGACCTCCAAGTACCTGACCGTCTTCCCCTACAATTGGGTTGAATACCTGGTTGCCGGACGAGGTCCTCTGTTGCCAGAGGTTCCAATTTACGTCGTTGTCGTTTATTCCTTCATTTTTTTCCATCATTGCTGAGTTTTGCTATTTAACCCATAGCTGGACCCTACCCCATCAGGGATAGGTACTCATTTACAGCTGGGTAGACTGAGGAAATTATGGTAAAGATCCTTTCCCAAGGAATCAACGCCGAGGAGAGCGATCACCCATCCAACGGGGGGACTGACCAGCCCCAATGTTGCTAACTTGACTTAAGTTATTGACGACTAACCAACCTCCCTCCACGGCCGCCACATTATTATTATTATTATACATATTATTATTATTATTATATTATTATTGTTATTATTATTATTATTATTATTATTTATATTATTATTATTATTTCAACAAGACCAGATTTATGCTAGATCTGCATATCCTTGCTATTTATTGAAATGGAAGAATTTCTGTTATTATTTTTTTTTTGCCTCTGTACTGTTTCCTGGTCCAAGAAACTGTGACATTTCATGTATGTATGTATGTATGAATTACATATTATACAAAAGCATAGCACAGACCACGCATCCAAACCTTACAGCTGGTTTTACCCAGAGGGTTTCCAAAAGATGTATAGATACTTCGATCAAAGAGAGTGGGAGATAGAGAGATATTGCAAAATGCTGAAGGGTGGGGAATCAACTGATAAGTTCAGAATCATCAAATAAAAACAGTAAACAAAGAGGGAGGAATCGTTAAGGATCTCTTGTGTAGAGAGAGAGAGAGAGAGAGAGAGAGAGAGAGAGAGAGAGAGAGAAACTCTGAAATGACGTATTGATGATTAAGTCCAAATAAATATTGAAACTGCAGAATACATTGCGATTCAATAGCACTTCTGATTTTCACCTGGGAGTTGCTAAGTAATAACCAAGTATTGACCACGGTAATATTCTTAATAACGTCCTAATTCATTACAATATGAGCGCCTGCTAAACGCCCCCATGAGGGGCTAATAGAATGGTACCTTACGAAATAAAACTACATAGAAGTATCTAAAATAAAAGTCAAAATTCTTAACCTATGTTGCATCTTCAAATCTTTTCGCTCACCCTTTCGTCACATTTCAATATGGGATCTGAAAATCAGGAATGTCAAAGTTCTCAGGTGACGACGACGCCCTAGAAACTATAGTGGCCCGTTTCCTATGTTCTGATTAAGAAGCTGGAACAGATGTTGCGTCTACGAGAGTGCTTATCTGGGACCGAAGAAGTACCATACAGCGCACAATGAGGTTCCCCAAGTCATTTTATTTCTTCAGGAGTCGTGGAAAGGCCCAAAAACACTTGGAGGAATATTAACCCTTCTCCGTATTAGCTTCTAGGTCAATCAAATGGTATCTGCCTTTTTTCCACACAGCGACGAACACACACATGCACACACACAAAATATACAGATATTAGCACCTACTATAGTAGATTTACATCAAGCGTACATTTGATGTTAAGCCAGTCGCTTACGACGCTCTTGAATAGCTGTTGATAAGCCAATCACAGGGCTGGAAACTCCGTCTCTCTCGAGAATTAACATGGGTAGGATCTATCTTCCACCTCTCCTGAGGGATACGTCTTTCAAAAGTATCTCTCAGGAGAGGTGGGAAATAGATCCTGCCTATGTGGACTTTCTCGAGAGACTGAGAGTTTCCAGCCCTGTGATTGGCTTATCAACAGCCAATTAGGAGCGTCGTAAGAGACTGGCCTAGACATCAAATCACGGTTGATGTGAATCTACTATAGCCTAGCTAAGGGCAGATTTTTTTTTTTTTTCTTTTTTTTTTTTTTGCTGAATATAGAATAGTTCCCAGCTGGGCATCTTTAGATATCTATAACTTAACAAATAGGTTCATTGACCATTTTCAGTGAATTTTCACCTGATCTACAGCAAACATACTACTGCTACCTTAATCATTATGAGTTCAGATTTGGAAACAGATATTCCTGGAATATCAAGAATTCCTATGGAAGGTCATGAGTAGTAATTTTAAGCTTTCGATGACAAGATGGAAAGAGCGAAGATGAACTTGCTATAAATTCGAGGATATGCAATTAATAAGAAACCATTACGGAGTTCGAAAGAGAGAGAATAAAAAAGCCTTCTATGTGATTCAGATTACTTCGTAATTAAGATAATTAATCACTACTGGTATTCATTCATTTTCAATACCATTCATACACGTAAGATGGAAAAAAAATCATAGCTAGCTCCACAGAAGCGAATACCCACTTGTTGGACGACATATCTTAAATACCCTCGCATGCGATCTCCTTCGCAATAAATGAATTTCCAAGTTCATTCAGCTACTCATTCCTTTTTCTTTGAAGTCTGACGTTCTTACCATAAGTGGATGGCTACTTAAGGTGGTAATGAATTCAATAAAGGCAGAACTTTTCTAGATATAATCTTATTTCCCACTAAAAGACGCGTTTCCTTTTGCATAAAGTTGTGAGATCGGGCCACGCCGCGTCATTGAAGGACTGGTGACTGGTGTAGATGAAAAAGAATGCCTTAAGACGTGATGTCCACCCTGCCCCCCCGCCCCCGAGTGAGAAAAAGTCGGACGGGAGAGAGAGACATGACGCACAAGATAAGAATGGAGTTTAACTACTGCTTGGATATCTTTACATATCAGCTCATGGAAGTGCTAAAGACATCGCACTTACTGCATTAGCTTTTTCTCACCATAATTCAGAATCACAATACAGCAGTAACAGATCTAAACCTTATTCCATGGATGAATTTGTATAATCATACGTGCTTCAGTGTCTCCCTGCCTGAATTAGTGCTTACTCGTTGCATATATTACACGAATGTTCAAATTTCACATTTAAGTTTCCTTAGAAGTGAGAACATTATTAGAATAAGTATACTGTTCTGAGTTGATTTAGCTAGGTACTGACCCCCAGCAAGGTTAGGTTGTTGTTATCTATGACCAATATTTCTTGGGGTTATTATCTTTATATTTGTAGTCTTTTGTTTATGGTTTTACGGTAATTCTCAACGGGCTTGTACTAAACACGCCGCAAAGGTGGATACATACCGGGTTAAAACCCTCGGGGAGTCAGTATCTAGTCAAAACATTAAAAATCACGAGGATGTTATCTCAAAGTTTGGCAAAGATACACAACTAAAAACTAATCTCATAAGAGTAACTGGGATTAAAAATGTTTAATAATATTGATACTATATCGTTTTAGAATATAATGGTTTTCATAGTATTCTGTCTGGAGAAGTAGAAGAATTATTTTGGGACTATAACAAATATCTCTAAATGAACAAAAACCCTTCCAGCAAAAAAAAGAAAAATAATAATAATAATAATTAATTAAAAAAATGAAAAAAATAAAAAATAAAATAGCCTAAACATCTCGAGCCATTTCCTCAGGAGGGATGGGTTTACTGTGGCATTTGCACGAGAGAGAGAGAGAGAGAGAGAGAGAGAGAGAGAGAGAGAGAGAGAGGGTAGGGTAGAGCGAAAATCTATGGACTGACTCAAAACTTCCAGGTACATTACAAACACCTATTTTACTTTTGCTACAACCGTTTGAAATTCATATATCTGGTTTACAAAGACTTATCCCTCATCTCATGCAATCTTTCTTCATAATCTTGAAGTCCTGTAAGTAATCATGTATTATCATTTACGTAACAAAAAGTGAATGCTATAATCTGCTGAAATGCACAGCATTCAGAGTAGTTTTCTTTACGATACTGCAAATATTAAAGAAATTCAGACGAGTAAAAAAAATGAATATAAAAAAACTCCCGGACTCCTGTAACTTTTGTGCCTCAAGGGGAAATACTGCTGCTTCCATTATGGTTAAGAGCAAGCTTTATTTTTTTTTTTCCTTCTTTTTGGAGTCCTAACTAGGAAAAGACATTAGGTTGCCTTACATTGGGTTGCGCTTAAACAAATGCAACTAAGGCTCACCAAGAGTTGCCTGTGGTATAAGGAGTGGTAGGCCTGACCACAGTCTCCTCTTCGAATAACCACGTCCCCAAAGGGTATACACAGGACCTGGGTACACAGATCAATGCCCAGGCTATAGACTATCATCAGTGTGCCTCCCACAGGCCGTCATTTAATCACATCCACCTACCGCTGAAGATCCAGACAGAAGCCAATTATTCTCATAAAGAAGAGTGCCTGCAAGGGACGCCTGTAAGTAACAGGGCTTCTCTCTCTCTCTCTCTCTCTCTCTCTGACTTTTTTTTATTCCAAATCATATTTGATATCAAAAGACGTCTATGTAGATCTTTAGAAGGGTGGGGATATTTCTGAACGTAAAACACTGCATTATAAGTAGGTAGTGATTATTGTTATATTTAAAATCTACTTGCGAACGATGCGATCAACGTACGGATATTAATAGGAGAGAAAGTATATCAGATATATGAGGGGTAAAATAATCTGAATTGAATTTAAACATGAAAAGGGGGTTCGAGGGCTCTTTAAAAGAGTTCTTTGCCCACCCCACTTCAATTTCGGGCATCACTAAATTCTAATTAACAGCGTTGTTATATAGCCCCCACCCCCAACCACCCCACACAACCCCCTCCCCGCCCTCCGCTGTTTTTTAGGCATATTTTGTAGAGATATACGCGTAAATAAAGTTGTTTTTTTCACGTTCCTAGAGTCAAACGTTAACTAAAACGAGGACTTGAACTTCTTTCAACAAGTGTCTGCAAAATGGGAACACTAAAGAAAGCAAAGGAAATCAGCAAAAAATAAATAAATAGATAAACAACTTGAACTTAATCACAGTTACAGATGCTAATATATAATGTGGCATAAATACGCAGGAGTATTATTTTGCAATTGTGTTCTACTTTCTCCTTGCATATAAGAGAGGAGAGAGAGAGAGAGAGAGAGAGAGGGGGGGGGTGGGGGGGGGGGGGGGGGGGGGCCTGGTAATTCATATTTTTCTCGAGCGCTCATATGCAGCGGAGAATATTGCAAGCCTCGCAGTGCAGAAACAGAGGTAAATAAAATAGAATACTTTTGTTGCTGGACTACGTTAAATTTAATCTTGGGAGCTCCTGGAGAGAGAGAGAGAGAGAGAGAGAGAGAGAGAGAGAGAGAGAGAGAGAGAGAGAGAGAGAGAAGGGAGGAAGGTAGATAACACCTGAGTAAAATTCAGGTTTATGCGGCGTCTAAAGTGTTTATTATCTTTTACTGTTGCATTAGATAATTTTTCCATACGAGTATTTACTGAAACACAACTTCAATCAACTTTCCATTCAGGTATCTGAGGTTAAGAGTAGCGCTTGACTCAAATAAGGCTAGGTAAAAAATATGACTTTTTTTTTTTTCTTTTTTTCGAGATTTTCAAACGTTAAATTGGCTCTAAATGAATTTGATTGCATCATCGAAACGCCTCCAAATCATTTGGTGTATTTACAACTTCCGTCAAAATGAAGAATGTTTATCATCCCTTTCGAAATTTGAATATAACCAATAGAGGCGTCTCCAGTCTGCCATATTGGTTTGTTTGTATGGTGTTTTTACGATTCATGGAACCAGTGGTTATTCAGCAACGGGACCAACGGCTTTACGTGACTTCCGAACCACGGCGAGAGTGAACTTCTATTACAAGAAACACATATCTCTCACACCTCAATGGAATGCCCGGGAATCGAACTCGCGGCCACCGAGGTGGCAGGATAAGACCATACCCATCACGCCACTGAGGCGCTTCTGCCATATTGGGATCTTCCAGCCCATGAATTTTGAAGACTTGGGCATATTAGCGACGAGCGCACATAGCAGGTACTACAAGTAAGGGTTAAATGGTCGTTTGTCCTTGACTACGACGCGTAATGGCCAACACACAATTACCGTTGACCAGAGCATCTGCAGACCTTGACATTCAAGTCCGGGGGAAATCAGCAGAAAGCTACACTGAACTGGGAGTTAGGGATACGAACGTTCCAATGCCCAAAATAAGACAGCCCAATTGCAGATAAGGCTTGTGGTCATAAAAGATAATAAATGCAGCGATACCCAGGAGGCATTTGCAGTTCAGTGAAAACGAATATTCTTTCGTATGGACTTACGTGCATGCCTGTCAATATTGATATAAAGCAAGTACAAAAATGGAAAATTTACGTCTTCTGGAATTTTTGTGGGGCAGGGAAGAAAGTAGTAGAGCTGATAGTCAACTACATGTTTATAATAAATAATGATAAGCATGTCAAGTGGAGTATACCCATTTTATCTCAAATGCGGAATTATACTGATGATTTGTTATATGTTCATGCGAAAGCGTAGGTACACTCCTAATGCATGTAAACTATTACCAATACAATTAGAGGAAGGTGTAATTATTTTCACAAGAGTTTCATTACTAACACGTGAATTCGTGATTATGCATACATTTACCCTTTTACAGCTGCTACAGACTATATTATGACGAAAGTTAACCAGAACGTTGCGGGAACAATATTGAACAAATGAGTTTAATACAGACGTCTTAGGATAATAGCAATATTGATTCATATGAAATAAAAGACTTAACTCATGGCATCATGGGCAATAGAAACTGATTTACTTAGGAAATAAGGCATAATCGAGTTTTTTGTACAACGTATAATACTGTATGAAACTATCAATTACGACCGGCAGTGCTCCAGTTGCTCACCAGATGCGGAGAGTGAGGGCGCGTCCTGTGGTTCCAGAAAGCGCTGCCAGATGCACTATCTATAGCTAAAAGTAACCTTAAATAAAAGAAAATCTACTGAGGCTAGAGGATTGTCATTTGATATGTTGAATAATTAGAGGGTGGGTGATCAAAACACCAATTTGCAGCCCTCCAGCCTCAGTAATCTTTTAGATCTGAGGGCGGACAGACGGACGTACAGACAAACCACCTAATGTATTCTCGGAAGCTGAGGATATTTCACGAAACGCCTCAAAAGTCTCCTCTGCAACCGAAGGCGCGTGTCATCTAAAGTCCGCGAGGATCAGAGGATTTTGGAATATCGCCTTCGAGGAAATCCCGACCCTCAGGAGCTAAGAGGGAGGAAGCGCGTTGCTTTGGCCAGCGTTTGATTTTGGGTACGATCTTCTTCTTGGTTCTTCCAGCACGAAGACATTTTCCTTGAGAGAATATTTTCGTGAAAGCTCTCTGCTTTTTATTGTGTATAGGATTGAAAGGTAATCTCTATGAAAAGGTAAATTTGTTTTTAATTACTAACTTACTTATACAAATATGTGGATTTGTTGTTAATTACTAAGTTATACAAATAGGTAAATTTGTTGTTAATTACTTAGTTATACAAATGGATGTATTTGTTGTTAATTAGTTATAAAAATAGGTGAATTTGTTGTTAATTACTAACTTAGTTATACAAATAGGTGAAATTGTTGTCAATGACTAACAAATAGGTGGAGTTGATGTTAATTACTAACTTAGTTATACGAATAGGTGAATTTGTTATTAATTACTTAGTTATACAAATAGGTGATTTTTTTAAATTACTAGCTTAGTTATACAAATAGGTGAATTTGTTTTTAATGACTAACTTAGTTATATAAATATTCGAAAATATTCTCTCCTCTCAAGAAAAATTCGAATTGGAATACGAAATTGTAATAAACGAAATTTCACAGATTTTGTGTGACTGCGTTATTAAGAATACACGGGGTAGAAACCAAGTTCTTTTTTGCTTCATTTTCAGATAACTTTATTTCCAACTCTTATTGTAATTAAGGCAAAAGCTCTCAACGTTAATTGTTGGAAAAGTTCTCGAAAATATTGCATTGGTTTTATACCTGCACTTTACTTTCATTAGCTACGTTAATTATTATTATCATTATTATTATTACTTTATTTTATTTTTTGTTTGCTTTATCACAGTCCTCCAATTCGACTGGGTGGTATTTATAGTGAGGGGTTCCGGGTTGCATCCTGCCTCTTGAGAAGTCCATCACTCTTCTTACTATGTGCGCCGTTTCTAGGATCACACTCTTTTGCATGAGTCCTGGAGCTACTTCAGCCTCTAGTTTTTCCAGATTCCTTTTCAGGGATCTTGGGATCGTGTCTAGTGCTCCTATGATTATGGGTACAATTTCCACTGGCATATCCCATATCCTTCTTATTTCTATTTTCAGGTCTTGATACTTATCCATTTTTTCCCTTTCTTTCTCTTCAACTCTGGTGTCCCATGGTACTGCGACATCAATGAGTGATAGTTTCTTCTTGATTTTGTCTGGTCTGTTTGCACGTATCACCCTATCTGTTCTGATACCATAGTCCCAGAGGATCTTTGCCTGATCGTTTTCTACCACTCCTTCAGGTTGGTGCTCGTACCACTTATTACTGCAAGGTAGCTGATATTTCTTGCACAGGCTCCAGTGGAGGGTTTTTGCTACTGAATCATGCCTCTTTTTGTACTGGTTCTGTGCAAGTGCCGGACATTCGCTTGCTATGTGGTTTATGATCTCATTTTTCGTATTGCACTTCCTACATATGGGAGAGATGTTATTTCCATCTATCGTTCTTTGGATATATCTGGTTCTTAGGGCATGATCTTGTGCCGCTGTTATCATTCCTTCAGTTTCCAATTGTCATCGCTAGCCAGTTCTTTAGTCTGTCTCATGTATTGTCCGTGCATTGATTTGTTGTGCCATTCCTCTGTTCTGTTTGTCATTCTCCTGTCTCTGTATATTTCTGGGTCTTGGTCTACTTTTATCAGTCCTTCTTCCCATGCACTCTTGAGCCACTCGTCTTCACTGGTTTTCAGATATTGCCCCAGTGCTCTGTTCTCGATGTTGACACAGTCCTCTATACTTAGTAGTCCTCTCCCTCCTTCCTTTCGTGTTATGTATAGTCTGTCCGTATTTGCTCTTGGGTGTAGTGCTTTGTGTATTGGCATATGTTTCCTACTTTTCTGGTCTATGTTGCGGAGTTCTGCCTTCGTCCATTCCACTATTCCTGCGCTGTATCTGATCACTGGCACTGCCCATGTGTTTATGGCTTTTATCTTATTTCGGCATTGAGTTTTGACTTGAGTATCGCCTTGAGTCTCTGCATATATTCTTTCCTGATCGTGTCCTTCATCTCTTGGTGTTTTATATCCTCTCCTTCCATTATTCCCAGGTATTTGTATCCAGTCTCATCTATGTGTTTGATGTTGCTCCCATCTGGTAGCTTTATCCCTTCAGTCCTTGTTACTTTGCCCTTTTGTATGTGACTAAGGCGCATTTTTCTATTCCAAACTCCATCCATGATGTCCCCAGATACAATCCTTACAGTCTGGATTATGGTATCTATTTCCTTGATGCTCTTACCATACAGCTTGATGTCGTCCATGAACATCAGATGGTTAATTCTGTTGCCTCTTTTCTTGAGTTGGTACCCAGCATCCATCTTCTGCAGTACTTTTGTCATGGGAATCATGGCTGCTACAAAGACTAGTGGGGACAGTGAGTCGCCCTGGAAGATCCCTCTCCAATATTAACCTCTGCTAGTCTTATTCCAGAGCTTGTAAGTATTGTATTCCAGTTGCGCATTGTGTTTTTGAGGAAGCTGATGGTGTTTTCCTCTGCCCCATATATTTTCAGGCATTCTATTAGCCATGTGTGTGGTATCATGTCGAAGGCTTTCTTATAGTCTATCCATGCCATGCTTAGGTTGGTTTTCCTTCTCTTACTGTTCTTCATTACCATTTTGTCTATCAGGAGCTGGTCTTTTGTGCCCCTACACTTCCTTCTGAAGCCTTTCTGTTGGTGGGGGAAGGTGTTTGTCTCCTCTAGGTAGTTGTATAGCCTTTCACTGATGATACCTGTTAGTAACTTCCACATTATTGGTAGGCAGGTGATAGGCCTGTAGTTACTGGCTCTATTTCCCATACTCTTGTCTTTCTGGACTAAGGATGGTCATCCATTTGGGCACATGGTGATTTGTGATACAATACTGGAGTTGTTCTGCCATTCTTGGGTGTAGGGCCTTGAAGTTTTTGAGCCAGTATCCATGGACTTCATCGGGACCTGGGGCTTTCCCGTTGGGCATTTTCTTTAGTTGGTGTCTGACTGTGTCTGTCGTGATGTCAGTGAATCTTTGTTCTATTCTCCCTGTTTCTTCTGTCTTGACTTCCTGGAGCTATGTTGCATGTTTGTTGTGTGATACCGGATTGCTCCATATGTTTTCCCAGAGTCTCCTACTTGGTTCGGCTTCAGGAATTTCTTGGTGGTTGTCTTCCCCTCTTAGTTGGCTGCATAGTCTTTTTTGGTCGGTTCCGAATAGTTTGTTATGTTGGTATCCCTTATTCCTGTTCATGTATCGTTGGATCTTATGTGCTTTGGCCTTAAGCCTCTGTTTTACATCCTCTATTGTGTTGTTTAGTCCCCTCTCGTGTACTTTGTATTTCTCGGTCAGTTCCTCCCTTGTTTTCTTACTTCTTAGCCTTTTTTCTGCCATCTGTTTCAGTTTACTCAAGTCAGATCTCATCACAATGATTTGCTTTTTCCAGGCGCCTTTTCCAAGGCGGTTGCTGTTTTGGTTCTGTTGGATTGGTTGTGCTGGTGGTGTTGGTGTTCTTGTCCCCATCAGTTCTGCTACTAATCTTGCTCCTGCATATGTCAAGTTATTTGTTTCTGTGATATTGGTGGCGTGTATTAGTCTCATTATGTCATTGTCCTCACTTGTTTTCTCCCTTAATTCCTTGGTGTTGTAGGCTTTCATAGAGGGGGATCTTTGTTCTCTCTGTGTCTGGCTTCATCCATTGTCTGATCTTTTCTACCCATTCCGTCCTCTCTGTTAACCCATAGCTGGACCCTACCCCATCAGGTATAGGT
>NC_087204.1:11243959-11248959 GCF_015104395.2 Macrobrachium nipponense | reverse complement strand
TATATTACATAATGTTTACATTCACAAAGTTAACTTATTCTTTTTCGAATAGGATGGTAATAGCGTATCCTATGAGATGTACGTTGTACTTTTTTTCTTGGTAGGATATTTTCACGAAATGGACCACTATAAATCCACAAAGTGAACTTTTTTTTTTTTTTAATAGGATGGTAATGGCGTATCCAGCAAGATGTACGTCACAGTGTTTTCCTAGTAGGATTTTTTTTTTTTTTTTTTTTTTTTTTACAAAATGCACCATTATAAATTCACAAAGCGAGCTTTTTTTTTTTTTTTTTTTTTTTTTTTTTTTTTTTTTTTTTTTTTTTTGTTTGGATGGTAATAGCGTATCCAGCAAGATATACGTTGCATTATTTTACTAGTAAGATATCTTACAAAATGGACCATTATCAATTCACAAAGCGATCTTATTTTATTTTATTTTCGAATAGGATGGTAATAGCGTATTCTGCAAGATATCCTGGTGAGATATTTTTTTTACAAAATGGACCATTATGAATTCACAAAGCGAATGTATTTATTTAATTTTTTTTTCGAATAGGATGGTAATAGCGTAACCCACAAGCCTATGTTGATAACATCTTTAATTTATGCTGACTCATCATAGAGGCAAAAGTGTGGAAAAGCGGAAGGAATTTTTACTCGTTAGATGGAACATTGTTAATATTCCTTCAATCAATATCCTCAAAACGAACGTTCCTGTATTATCCGCGTGAAGAAAATAAGTTCGTCCACTCTCGACAGAGATAATGGTTAATTAAGGCTCCCCGGTGAAGTAACCGGACCGCATGAACGGAGCGGAGGCAGGTAAATCATAATATATATATAGAATATATATTATATATTCTATATATTCCCTGTTGGTATTCCTTGCGACAAGTGCGCAGAAGTGTGATTAACACGTGACCGAATTCTGTTCAGATCCATGAGAAAAATATCGCGTACAAATATTCAAACCACAATTTTTTATATACAACTTATTTTTATGTTTCCTCTGATCATCAATTATATTCCATAATCAATGAAATTCCACGTATGCTATGTGGATTGGAGACGGAAGGAGCCACAATATTCAGTACAGAATGACCTGCCACATCGTCTAACAGAATGGAAATGCCATCCTACAGACCACCTGTCTTTTATTTTCTGGTGGCGTCGTGAATAATAGAAATATATTTGATTTCTCGACTCCCAAAATATTTTATATGAATTTCTTCAATTAATCAACAGATGGCAAACAGAGGCGGTTTCTCTGATATGAAATATACTGAAAGTACGAAGCTTAATATTTAGGTAATTTTGATCACATCGATGTAAATAAGTTCACATAAAATCGTAGGTGTTTCCAGCTATTACGGGAATGAGGAGGATGAAATGTTTACAATTGTCTTAACTAACACAAATAGAAACTTAAATGATACATTTATAAAGATGGTCGTAATTAACTTAATTTAACATTTATACGTTGTTTCAGCCAATCGTTAATGAATGAATCATTAAATTTCATTAATTTATTTTCCGGAAGTAAGACCGTTTGCCCCAAACACAGATTTTCAAAAAAGCTTTTCAATACTTAGTAACGAGGAATTATATTCAATGTATCGTAAGCTAATGCGTAAATTATGGTTTCTTGAATCGTCATTTTTTGTTTTTGTGTCACAAGGATGATCTCGGACATTCATAATAACGATTTTCTTTGCAATTTCCTGTCATTTGTTTGATCTACTGCTAATACCACCGTGACACATTTAAGAAGATTGATCAAGTTGCGTCTATGTTCTGAATGATTTGCAGTATGAATGTTTGTTACGGATTCTATTATGAGTGTTAATAATTTGTAAAGGTCAGAAAATTCATGTCCTTGACTATGTCATCTTTACTTGATGGCATATCCCGAACTCTGCACTAAATGAAGTAAAATTATATTTTAGATGTTAATACCTATGAATGCTAAATGTGAAACGTAAATCCCATTTTAAATTGGGATGTGCTAGATAATTATAATATAGCTTTCATTTTTACCGCTGATTATGAAGGATTAGAATTTTCCAATCTCGTGATATCACTGTTAACTGAAACTATTGGGAAATGTTACGATTTTTTTTTTAATTGGCTTAACTTTCATTATCCATTTATTGTCGAGGATTAGAATTTCATATATTTCCATTGACTTTGTTAGCGATGCAGTGACGGCAGTGTCAGGGAATATTATACAATCATATTTATCAATAGCTCCATTACGATTTTAGTCAAACACTGTTTGGATGGACTCGGTTTTCGTTAGTTCTTGGACCAATTATTAAAACTGCGGCACACATGATATGTGGTCATGGGATGAATTGGACTTTTCGCTCATTTTTGTGTGTGTAGAACTTGCAACCATACACACATAGACACACAGACACACACACACACACACACACACACACACACACATATATATATATATATATATATAATATATATATATATATATATATATATATATATATATATATATATATATAACATATAAAATACGTAGCGCGGACATAAGCAGAACTAAATAGCAACTGTTAATAAAAACTTTCACCAGTTTTATTTCCCTCCTGTCCTTTTACTCAAGACGATTCGTTGTTAACAAGAATGAAAAGTTTCTTTTAAACTGTTGGCAAATTATCCTACTCAAGAATCCAAAAAGTTTGGAGACGTTCGTGTCTCAATAAGGGCCCTGTTTTTTCTTTTTCTTAATTGGCATTTTCTCTCTCTCTCTCTCTCTCTCTCTCTCTCTCTCTCTCTCTCTCTCTCTCTCTCTCTCTCTCTCTCAGACACACGCACTTACGTACACACACATACAAGCACATACTCTGCAGCAGTTAAGTCCACGAATAAAACGTTTAAAATATCATCTCCATAGAAAGTTAAAAACTTGACGCATTTTTTTTCATTAAAGTGCTGTCTGTCAACTCCCCAGGAGACTATCTATTAATTACGTGGACATGATCCTAGCAAAGGATGATTTAACCTGGAAATGTCTACAATATGAGAGAAGATTTCCTTTTCCTAAATATGAACTGCATGAAATCTTAATGAACGTAGCTCATATTGAATGTCTGTCAGTCTTGTAAATGATACGGGCACTTGAACCAAGTTAAAATGAAACCAGAATAAGGTAAAAGCATTAGAAGTTCACTTCCGACTTTCCTCTGTGCATTTAACTGGTCATAATTAAACTCGAATGATTCCATGTTATTAGAAAATGGAACACCATACTCCAACAATTTTCTAATATATTTTGGCATTCCGTTATCAATACGCCATTTCACATCGGTATGAGAATATTGCCAAATACTCATACTCAAAGTAAAAGTTCAGTGGCTTGTAAAGTCTCAGTAACAAAGATATTTTATATTATTAGCAATACATTGTGAAGAAATAACGACACTGACCGTTACGTACGTTATTCATGTTACATATTCATAACAATTGAAATCTTAGACGGGGACGAGTTTGGGCCAAAATCCACCAGGATTGCAACTGTATGGAAACGCCAATTAGGGGTGAAGTTCCTTGTCGCCAAGCAAAGACCCCACGATTACCGGGAATTGCTTTGGCTAATGCTTGCAAGCGCGACACTCTGCCTGGCTTCTGTTAGAACGCACTTGAACAGGTTGAGAATTCGTAACGTTTTTATTTAAATCGTTTCCTTCTGGTGCTGATCTCTGTCTTTAATTCTTAGGAACAACAATTTATTTCGTTGTTTTCTTTTATTATATCTCTTGTTCATTTTGGATAGTTACGATCATAAATCAAATAAGTACGCTGATCTCTGTCTGGAATTCTTATGGAGAAAATCAGTTCATCTTTCATTTCGCTGGTTTCATGAACTCTTTTTATGATATCTATTGTTCATCTTGGACAGTCACGATCAGAAGTCATTTAAATAAGTACGTTTGTAACCTGATTTGTCCTTTGATTACTCTTATCTTTTTCATGATCATTTCGAATCTCCAAAACTCTTTTCCTAACATCTTTCTCTGTTTAGACTTCTATTTGAATATCGTTGTACTACTACCATATCGCACCTGTAGATAAAATGACTGTTTTTATGCCTCGGCCTACGTATGCAGATAATTCAAAATCAAATATAAATCTAATTGCGGTTTTTATGATGGGAGAACTCTAAGAATTTAACTGAGAAAACGCACAGATTCCAAATCGTCCTCATACCTTCAATTTCTTTATTTGCGAATTAAGCGAAACGCATCTTCTACTATCCGTAAAAGACTAACTTAATTTTGCTTTATACATGACCGGCAATTAAATTTTGATTTATTATTTTTTTTTATGAAAATATAGATAATACCTTTATTTTCATCAAACGCAGATTTTTCTGAAATGACCAAATAATTTAGCGACATTGACCCCGTCCTGGATTATCTATTTCATAAACATAAATTTATTAATAGCAAAATGGCGAAGTTCAAAAAACAAAAAATATAGAAAGGTCATTTAAGCTCAATGGCTTCCAAAATCCTTTTCCAGCGAAATCATTTTTCTCAGATCAATCATTTCTCTCTCAACCATTTTCCAGGAGTTTTGCCTGGAATTTTTTATTTATCTTTTTTATTTGCAATACATCATTTTTATTCAGATATTCTAACTAGTGCTTTTAATTTGAGGAAATCATTTATTTGACAAACTGCTCTCACAATTCTCTCTCTCTCTCTCTCTCTCTCTCTCTCTCTCTCTCTCTCTCTCTCTCTCACGAGGAACTAATTTCTAGCTAGAACTCATCATCAATGTCAGTTACCTTTATAGGTCTTCCCTTAAATGACCTTGTGTCATGGCTTCAATCACAGCCCATCCTAAAATATCTGGCGCTCTAATAATCAAGACTTCTTATACATATATGGCAAAGAATAGAGAGAGAGAGAGAGAGAGAGAGAGAGAGAGAGAGAGAGAGAGAGAGAGAGAGAGAACCAAAAAAACTGGAAAAAGTG
>NC_087204.1:11224359-11243459 GCF_015104395.2 Macrobrachium nipponense | reverse complement strand
TTTGATTCCGTTCTTTTCATGTTTCCCGGCAGGAAGCCCCACATTTTATTTTTTCCAACCGTTATTCCATTTAGAAAGATTAAATTTCATCCAGCTCTCTCTCTCTCTCTCTCTCTCTCTCTCTCTCAAAATTCCCCTTTTCAACCATGTTTAACTTCTAAAATTCACGTTTCTCTGATCATATCATAACCTCCTCGAATGTTTATTTTGCAAGAACATCTCTCTCTCTCTCTCTCTCTCTCTTTATTTTCAAATATATTTCTCTCTCTCTCTCTCTCTCTCTCTCTTCTCTCTCTCTCTCGCTCTCTCTCTCTCATCTCTCTCTCTTCTCTCTCTCTCTCTCTCTCTCGTTACTTTCAAATATATTGGTATCAAACTCTGATCGTACGTTTGAATTCAAGTGAGTGGGCTTCTACCATAATTATTTCTTCAAGAGTTCTTTAAGAAAAATAAAAGCATTTTCTGAGCAGGAAAACTCTTCATGGTCATTAGTTAACAAAGTACCATGTTCGATCTTTTTATTAAAACAAAATATATTTGATATAAAATCAAGGAAATATTACTTTCGTTAGTTGTTTAAATCAAATCTTGGCCCTGTGAAAAATATACTCAATTTAAGATGCATAAATAATAAAAGTTAACACAACATAGTTTATTTATGGACATAAGTAGAATTATTCTCTGTATTTCCTTGATTTTCTAAGGACATAAACAAAGAGTAATTCCCCTTACGTTCCTAAATAAACTCTGTTGTGATAACCAATATTATTTATGTATCTTATAATGAGTATAATTTTTAAATAGCCCAGATTTAAACATTAATAACGAAACTAACATTTAATTTCTGGTTATCAATTCACAGGAAATGAAGACGATTTTTTTCTTTTAGTAAATATTCCTCTTTATATTGTTTATAGGCTTTTTGTTAAATGTGTCTCTTTCATTTGTTTATAGGATTTGTGCAAATGTTGCGCCTTCTTTTGTTTATAGGATTTTGTGACTTCATCGAAAGAAACCTGATGGCTAAATTTCCTTCCAACCAACGACCCCAAAATCCTCCTGAGACAATCGAAGCAAATGAAGGCGACTAACGAAAAGCATCAAATCCTCTTCTTCAAATCCTCTTCGACTACCACCAGCGGCTGCTCAGAAAATCCCTTAAGTTACCAACAGCTTCTGGATCCAACCCCTTCCGGTCGGATCTGGCTGGGGCCATTCCAGAGGGGAATCCGGAGCTTATAACCGGATTTAATTCCTAATGCCCTGGATGCACTCCCCAGGCACTTACAGATGCAGGACACCAGAGGCGATTCCCGAGGGGCTGACCGCGATACCGATAGCATGAAGAGGTAAACACGGCAGCCCCAAGGAATTCTCGTGGCCATTTTCGCAGTCCTGGAATGGCGTCGTTATTATTCCAGTTTCATGGAAACGGAAATATTTTGGTCGGATCTCGGTACTAACAAGTCTCGATTTCTGGAAGAAATAAAAACCTTCCAGCAAAAATAAACTGTTTTTGCAGTCGAGGGCAACCATTTCATGAGTATACAAGAAGGAGTGAGAGAGAGAGAGAGAGAGAGAGAGAGAGAGAGAGAGAGAGAGAGAGAGAGAGGCTTATGCACCGGGCGTTTACAGATTAAATATGCGCAATATATATATATATATCTGCTATATTTATATATATATTATATATATATATATATATATATATATATATATATATGATATATATATATATATATATATTATAATATATATATATATATTATATATATTGTATATATATATATATATATTATATATATTATATATATATATATATATATATATATGGAGGGGAATAATTCAACATTACTCTTAGTCACTTCTTTCGTTTCTGTGTCCTCTGACTTTGATGCGGTATATGTAAAGGAAGCTCGGGGGGCGGGGTGGAGCGGGGCGCTTAAAAGCATGCCATTTCACATTACTTGATTGCTACAGCGAATTTTTTTTAATAGTTTAAAAAAGTTATTCCCAGTAATTTAAACAAAATGGTCTCCTTGAAATTTTAACATAAATTTATTCCCCTTGAAATCAACATAAATTTATTATCCTTGAAATTAACATAAATTTATTCTTGAAATTAACATAAATTTATTCTCCTTTTCATAACGAGTGAACGAGTATTATATTTCCCCTTCTGTTGTATTTCACCCAGAGATAAAAGGATTCTTGAATTCCCCTCTTTCCCTCGGCCAGATGTATTACGTAATTGATAAAATTCTATTTCATTTTGGAAGCGGTTAGGGTGAGGGGATAAAGGTATCGGGTCAAGGAGGACAATGAATGTTAAAATTGCAAGATTAAACAGACTGGCAGCGTGATAGATATAAAAGAGAGAAACATAAATAGACATAGATATACATAAATAGCTCATTTTAGTTCAGCTCATCTTTATTTTATATCTCAGATCCATATTCTGGATACAAAGTCATAAGGAAACACGTAAAAGCCATGCAAGATAGATAGATAGATAGATAGATAGATAGATAGATAGATAGATAGATAGATAATAGATGATTTAGAATTTGCTTTGCATCAAACAGTATTTCCTATAGATCCAAAAGCTACAATCATCTACATGAATTTCAATGGAGAATTCTTGGTCCCTTTTCAATCTAAAGATATCAACTGTAATCAGTACTCGAAATATGGATTCGTGATTTCATTTCATTTCTATCCATCAGAGGAAGAGCCCTGACATTGAACACAAAATTATTTGTATCTCACATCGTCTGTCTACCAATCTATCTATGTCTCATTTTCTTTCTTTCATAGCTTCTATGTGTTTCCTTATGACTTTGTATCTAAAATGTGCACCTGATATGAAATAAAGATGAACTGAAATGAACTATTTATCTTTCTTTGTCTATTTATGTATATGTATTTCTCTTTGTACCTATCACGTTGTCAGTCTGTTTAATCTTGCAATTTAAACATTTATTGCGCTTTACCCGATCCCTCCCCCCCCCTCACCCTAACCGCTTCCAAAATGAAAGAGATTTTTATCAATTACGAAATAAATCTGACTGAGGGAAGGAGGGGGACTTCAAGAATCCCTTTATCTTTGGATAATATTCGACAGAAGGGCAAATAATAGAGAAGATAAACAAATGAATATAAAGGAAAGTGGCCAGTAAGCAAGAATCAAATAAGACAATGAATAAACGGATAGGTCAACGGACCGAGATACCTTTGCAACGATGACCAGGACATCGAGGCCAGAATAACCAAGCTAAAATGAGCCAGAGAATTGTAGTCAGATTCCTTTGTGGCGACAACTACGCTTAATTAGGTCGTAGTCTCGAGCACTGAAGCCTTCCTCGCAATATAGTACAATTCAAAGTGTCTTTATCAATAAGGAAAACCACTTTATGTGATCGCTCGTCTAATGTGGGTAGCTGATAAGAGAGAGAGAGAGAGAGGGTGGGAAGAGCTTTTGTGGAAAGAAAAACGTCAGGGAAAAAGAATGAGTAAATATCTTTTTCCAGATAGCATTGAAGTAGGCACTACAAATAGTTGAAAGATAAAGAGAGGTAGATTCTAATGGGACGGGAAAGAAAAGATCAGGAGTTAAAGATTAGCTTTCAAAAAATAGGGACAAGAGGTACTCAAGAAATGAATCTGAGTATTTTAAAAGTAACATGAATATCACGGAAGTTTAAATTTTATTCTATGAAAGGAAATATGCTTTAAAGTCCATAAATACAGACGACACGAGGAAAACAGATGATTCAAACATCCACAACCCAACTTCTGTTTATTATATAAACAAGACAGGAAGGAAAACAGATGATACAAATGTCCACAACCCTCACCGTTTCGAAAACGTCATCTCTCTCCTTATGGTTCCTTTAAAAACAGCCAACTCACCCACTTGACAGACGCCACCCTCCCCATGAGACTTCTTCTGCATTCGGTACCACCTTCACCCTATCGCGTCCTGACGATAATTTTGCCTGACATGGAATTCCAACACTTCATAAAAAGTCTACGAGGAGCAGAAACTTAGAGAGACAGCTGCAAGTCGAAAGTTGCGACTTGGAATAATAACAACAGGAGACGCAGGGGAGGGAAAGACTTCAGACATTTTTCCTTTGGGTCACTCATCACTTTGCATCCTCATATCTGTCAGTTTTTGAACAATATCCTACATAGTAACTAGACACCGACTTTCTTCATTGCATTTAATAATTATCGACTTTATTCAGTCTTGACATATAGTGAACACTTCCTCATTCATTGCTTGGATTCTCAGGCACTGAATGCCTGGTTATCTAATGCAATCACATTTAAGGCTGCAAAGGACTTATGATGGTTAAAAAAAAATTGAATGAAACTAGCCAAAAATAACATCGCATGGTGACAACGTTTTTTTAAGAATATGAAATTTACATGTTACTTACTGAACTTATTTAATCCTCTGGCACCCACGGGATGCATAATAGGGCCTCAATGAATTCTACGACATATGTCTCTTTTAATTTTAATGGAACCAGCCAAAAATGGCATCGCATGATGACAAAATTTTTTTTAAGAACATGAAATTTATATGTTACTTAACTTACTTAATCCTCGGGCTCCCACGGGATGCATAATAGGGCCTCAATGAATTCTACGACATATGTCTCTTTCCGGTACCATCTCTCTGAGCTCAACCCAATTCTCTGATCATATGTATGTTAAGGACAAAGAAAAGAACGTTCTTTTTTTTTTCATACTCAAGGTATATCTGAATTCTAACCCTGAAGTTATTAATGCTAATTCTCGTAATTTCTGATATCACAAGTTCATTTATTCTCCTTCAACCACGCTTTTAGCTATGATTCCCTGTTAAGAACATGAAAATAATGGTAGAGAAAAGAGTGTTCTTTTTTCATGATCTAGCTATGTTTGAATTCTAATCTTGAAAGTTACTAATGTTAATTCTCATAATGTTTGAAATCCAAAGCTCATTCATTCTTACTCAACCCAACCTTGAAGCCATGATTCCCTGTGCACGTTAGTTTCCTCTTTCCTTTCCTGCAAGTTGTTCCCTCCTTCCTCCTTCTTCCTCCTTCTGCGAATAAGTGAAGTATATATATACGAGAGAAATCTTTCGAAATATTCAACCGGAAGGTTATGGCAAATTGGTATTTTGTATGTTTGGTTAGGAAAGCACATTCCGAGGCCTTTCCGCTCTGGAGCGTTGCGGGTTATGTATGACTTTCGTTTCGCTTTTATCCTTTATTTACTTTGTATTTAATGAAAGTGCTGCCTTTTTCTTAAAGTGTTTAGTTGTTAATAAAAGTGCATAATGTATGAATGTCCTAATCTTACCCCTTTCTTTAATTCAATGTCCATACGTATTACTATAGTAGATTCACATCAACCGTGCATTTGATGTCTAGGCCAGGCCCTTACGACGCTCCTGATTGGCTGTGGATAAGCCAATCGCAGGACTGGAAACTCTCAGTCTTCCTCGAGAGTTTATATGGGTAGGTTCTCTGTTCCACCTCTCCTGAGGGATACGTCTTTCAGGAGTGGTGAAACATACACCCTGCCTAGGTGAGCTCTCTCGAGAGTATTTCTATGGCAAAATACTAATCACAGCCAGTAGAGATTTGTGAATGTTTTAGATGTTTTCAAACAAATGCGAACCATTTGTGTAAAAGATGCCAAAATTAGAGGATGAAATAACAGTATTTGTATGATTATTTCCATAAACAATTGCTGAGGATATTTAGCATAACTTTTTACCCAGGAGATTTAGATAAGCGTGTTCAAGACAATAAATGTTCTAAATATTAACTATTATTTTATCTAGTACTATCCAGAAACTATGGATACTATATGATATATGACATTCATAGAATTTAGTGGAAAATCATTTAACTGGTACAAATAGGACACCGATGAAGGAACATGAGTCTCTTTAAATATAATAATAATAATAATAATAAATAATAATAATAATAATAATAATAATAAGTAATAATAACAATTATAATAACTAATGATAATAATCAATTTTATTTCAGCTCAAGGCCATATATATATATATATATATATATATATATATATATATATATATATATAGATAGAATACAAAAGGTATAGACAATACCATACACAATCTACATACACGAGATAACATGATAAAAGATGATAAATCGGGAATATCAACACAGTTGCTGAAGTAAAAAAGACAGTGTTTATAATAATGATAATTATTTTTATTTTACTTCGATCTTTTTTTTAATGTTTCATTTTTTCCCTTACAAAATTTATATCGTTGATTTAACTGTACATGAAATGATTGCCTCTTGCCGACCTCAATAAGAAATAATTTACCTTTGTTAATCGAAATACGGGGGAACACACTGGTTTACATTATTAAAACTCATTATGTTCTTGATTAAAGTGAGCCAGGGGTAGAAATTTTGAAAAGATCGGGGATAAGGTACTCACGAAAGTAGATTCACATTCATAATTCGTTATTAACTAAACGGAACAAAACTCGTAATCAATTTGGAATTACTCTAAAATTAAGGGTTTATAGCAAATGCCAATGAACGCGAAGAAGTACATTATATGCAGCGCATTCAATTTCACACGATACTTATGAAATATCTTCCGAAGCTATTAATTACTGACATACACGATTTCAAGTGTTTCTGATGCTTTTAACGAAGCTCCTACAGTTGTCCACGTCCTCTCTTCCACATGCTCTTTTTTCGTCTGTGACCTACCTGAGGACCGCCCCCCAACCCCCATTACATACCCATACATTTTCGGAATAATCCTGTTCACGGACATTCATTTTTATTCATCTCTGAATGAAGGTATTATAAATTTTAAACTCATCAAAATCATCCAGTGGCGAGTCTAACCCTTTTAAGGAAGTCTGTCTTCCACATAAAATCTGATCTTGCTAAAATATTTCGAAGTGGTTTTCCTAAATATTTCTACAAAAATGCGGCCATGCTGCAAAGATTTTAACGTTGCAAAAGCCAGCAAATGAAGTCAGCCACTGTCCATTCAATTTGCAATATAATCCATTTACAGAGCTTTACTGCATTTACTGACAAACATGAGAGCATCACACTGTGGAATTATTTTCATGTTTTAAAAGTAACCCTTTCAAGTATGTAGCGTTTTCCTTATGCAATATTTTTTTAACACAAGCATTATATAAAAAGTTTTGTTAGATAATACTTTTGATATCCATTATATTTCCTTTTTTAACTTACTTCCCCTATATAATTCAGCATAACGACGCAATAAAAGTAACATATTTTGTCACCTTATGTTACCTGCTTACTCATTTGCAAAATATCCTCTAGCACGAAGACATCTTTCAAAGTATTGTGTCGTCATGCATATTCAAAATCATATGAAAATAAAATATAGTTTTACCGTTACTTATATAGTATATATGATGTTTACGTACTCAGAGAGGATTCTATTATATCAAACAGTTTACTGTATTTGAATACTGTGAGATTTCTTTTATGTCTTTTAGAAGATGTATCAACAACGAAGAAAGCAAGAATTAATCCTGGAAGAAGGCAATATCAATCAGCAATCTATTCCAGATCGGAGTATCAGCTGAATTGTGAAGCAATTACTGACTAATGAAGGGTATTACTTAATAACAGAAAATCAAGGGTTATTGATTTTTTCCCCCAGCGGAGAGAGACTTACAGGTCTTCCATCGCTCATATAATCCACGTAATGTCAAATTTCGATGATTCGTCAATCTATTTACGATAACTCCTGGAACAGTGTTTGTTTGTATGGTGTTTTTACGTTGCATGGAACCAGTGGTTATTCAGCAACGGGACCAACGGCTTTACGTGACTTCCGAACCACGTCGAGAGTGAACTTCTATCACCAGAAATACACATCTCTAACCCCTTAATGGAATGCCCGTGAATCGAACTCGCGGCCACCGAGGTGGCAGGTCAAGACCATACCGATCACTCCACTGAAGCGTTGAACAGTGAATCATAAAAGTTTCAAGAACCTTTAGGAGATCAGCGAAGGTAGTCTACTACCAGCTTCTTTTTATGCATATTATTCTCAAAGCTGTACAATAGCAGAGTAACAGGATCAGTCTCTCTCTCTCTCTCTCTTATAAAATAAATGAAGAAGGGGGTTGTGGCACCTTCCCTCGTCCATTTCAAGGTGGGAAAGAAGTTGGTGATCATTTATGTCTTCTTGACGTCAAAAGTTTAAGGTCGATGACCTCACTGTCTTTTACTCCAACGCAAACGTTTAACAGAAAAAGGCTGTTCGTGCAAGTAACTCTAAACGAATTTACCTCGTGTTCTAATTTTACAAACGTTTATTGTTTGATTTGAAAATTATGTAAAATGTAAATATAAAAATACAACGGATATAACAACTTATATAATTTTATCTTGTTTTAATGTTGTGAGTTCCATTAGGGCGAAATATCTACGTGTTTTAATTTTACAAACGTTTATTGCTTGATTAGAAAATTATGTAAAATGTAAATATAAAAATATAACGGATATAACAACGATTAGAATTTTATCTTGTTTTAATATTGTGAGTTCCATTAGGGCGAAAAATCTTCGTGTTCTATTTTTACAAACGTTTATGGTTTTATCTGAAAATTATGTAAATTATGTATAAAAATATAGCTTATCCAATAACATTTAGTATTTTATTTTGCTTTACTGTTCCCAGGGAACTATTTTAGTGAAGTAATTTGAACAACTGCAGTTTTTTTTTCTTTTTCAGGGAATGAAACGAAAGATTAATTGTTTAACAGAACAAACAGTGTTAAAAAGATTGGTCGTTACCTCGACCTTTATGATGAACGATATCCAAGATAATGTGCAATAGCATTTTTCTTTTATAATTAAGTTGCTAACTTCATGCCCATGTTTTGTGTGTGTGTGTGTGTGTGTGTGAGAGAGAGAGAGAGAGAGAGAGAGATAGAGAGAGAATTACACAATTAATTATCTCATCCAATTGATTATTTTCATAAAATCCTATTGGTGATGTTCAACATGACCAAAAGTAAATAAAAAAAAATAACATAAATTGACAAAAAAAAAAAAAATCCCCTGTACTACCCCATCTGTTTCTATACCCGACGCCATCACCAGAAAATGACAGGGACTGTATATGGAAACGAAAACCATTTTCGAAGAGAAAATTGCGCCATGACAAAAACAGAAACATCAATCTATGCTTTGCAGGACAGTGAGTCAGTCCCCCAGTTCTGTCCTCATAGATTTTCAACACCACTGACCTACATTGCTTCGGCACTGCATAGGATTTTTTTTTATTTTTTTTTTTAGTTTTTAACTGTAATGTGAGGAAAAGTATTTACTACAAATGAATTTCATCAATTGTTGATGGGAGAACTGTAGAGCAGGATATACAAATAAATAAATAAAAAAAATTCTAACATCCCTGTAATTGCGTTAACTGATGGTCTTCTAAAACCAGTTCATGCAACCATGAAAATTCTTTCTCTTGCAAATATTTTTCTGATCAAAATATTAAATTCATTTTTCTTATGGTAAAAGAACGTTTAGTTGGTCCGTCTCTTTTATATAAAATATCATTAATTTTCTCCAATTACGTATATCAATATTCCCTTTACGTTAAAGCTCGATGGGTTTTTAAATAAATTCATACCAATACTAGAGTAATTTAAAACTTTTTTCGTAATGTATATTTTTCTTCATGCCTTTAAAGAACAGTATCTGTAAAATTTGCCAAACCCCCAACAATGAGCATATTAAGAGACTAACTGGAAGCGGTAAATCCAGAACTACCTGGAGAACCTACGTATGTACCGCGAAACAGATGAGCATCATAGTAATGAAAAATATATATAAGCGAAACACCCGTGAATGAAACTGACCAAATAGATAGATAGATAGATAGATAGATATTTTATTGACCATTCTCCACAGAAACATCAAATACAATATTATAAAATAACACAACGGTCCAAATACATAAACTCATTTCACAAGTTACATTTCCTAAAAAGGAAAAGAAAATTAAAAAGAACTGTATTCAAAACAAATGGCAACAATAATTAATATAAATTTTTTAAATAACACAAAAGAGATCATATCGAGAGCTGTTTAGAATATCCAATTCTATATCACATAGCAACAAAAATATACAATAGACTAATAAACATCACACATTCAGATTAGACTGGAAATGCGTTAAAATTGTAACACAAAATGAAGTCAGCTGGGCGAGGCACAATGAGAGAGTTTGCATCTTATTATTTGAAAACCTTCAAAATTAAGCTTGCGATATGACAAACATTTGCATAGTCTGATCTTTCTACCATCAAGTCGCTCATTGATGAGATATCAAATTGGGTCCGAATCTGGTAGGTCCTGGGGCATGCTTCGATTACATGTTGCTCAGTTTGTATTTGGCCACACACACACAACCTCTCCTCTACAGGTAACCAGCCCCTCCCTCTTCTGTTCCAACGGCCAACCTCAATAGCAAGAGAATGGGAACTCAGTCTTAATCTTGTCCACTCCATTCTCTCCAACTCATTTACATTAGTTTTTTTACTATAAATGTCATGAACGTTAAATTCTGAATTGATGTTTTATAGAAAGTTAATCTACCTGAGTTTGAGGTAGTTACTTCATGTTTCAGTCTTTCAGATGCTTGCATTACATCGTCAATATCATTATCTAACAAGTCTCTGATATAACGTGAGGTAGGGGTATTAAATTGCAAAATTAGATTAATTACATGGCCCAGCGGATCGTCTCCCATTGTACCACGCTCCACCCAAGCTTTAGCGAAAAACTTTCTCTGCTTTGACCTAACCAGTGAACGAAAATCAACAAGACCAAGTTCGACTAAGCAAAGCGAATTTGTAGTGGTTTTCCTTACACCTAACAGTTGTTTTATGCATCATAAATATAATTTTTCCATGGGTCTCAAATCACCGTTAATCCAAGATTCATTTCCATATATTAATGCTGGTAACAAAGCCGAATGAAAACCCCTTTTCTTGATATAGAAAGGAACATCATTATTTTTATTCAAGAATGAAATAAATTTTAAAACATGACACATTCTAGTTTGTGCTCTGCTTTCACTGATGTGATATAGAAAAAAAACGAATAAAAAAAAAAATAAAACACAGAAAATAATAAAAAAAAAAAAAATTGAAAGTCAAAAAGAAAAAAGAGGAAAAAACACGAAAATAAACAAAAAGAAACCAAAAAGCAAAAAAAGAAAAAAGAAAAAAAAAGAATAAAACCAAAAAAAAGAAATAACCAAAAAAAGTGAAAAAAGAAAACAAAAAATAATAAAAAACAAAAAAAAAAAAGAAATTAAGAATAAAAAAAAGAATAAAAATATAAAAGAAAGAAGAGACAAAAATAAACCATCAGCCAGTAAAAATACATCCCTAAATATACATATTGCTCGCAGAGATCAACAACAATACTCCCTACAACCATTGGCTCGTTATCGCGTCCATTGCCATTTATCACAAAAAATTTAGTCTTATTACTATTTATTTTCATTCCATGAGAGCTACAAAACTGATTGAGTAAATTTAACTTTTCCATCATACCACGCCTGGTTGTTGAAAGGAATATCGTGTCATCCATAAGGACAAGGACGTGTAACCAACCCAAAAACCCATCAATACCACAATTATTTTTAATTAATCTTATAAGATCGTCCACAAAAATGACAAACAATAGACATGAGGTTGGTGACCCCTGGCGAACACCAATTGTCGAAGCAATTAGAGTTGTCCCAACAATACTATTGGTAATTTTGTACATAGAAATAAGTGCTACTATCATTACAGATCCACAACCCAGTCTTTTCAATATCAAAAATAAAGTACGCCCTGGTACTCTGTCATAAGCTTGTTGGAAATCAATAAATGTCACAAAAAAGTTTGAATTTTTTCCTCTTCGCAAGGTCAATCAACAATCGTAAAGATATGATATGCTCCAAACACCCCCTTCCCCTCTGCGACCCCGCCTGCTCCCTGCATGGAGTAAACCAAAGAGAGAGTCGGGCACACAGAACTGCATCATACAATTTAGCTATTGAGTTTATCACATTTATCGCCCGATAATTTTTAACCAATAACCTTGAACCACGTTTAAAGACAGTAAACAACTTTGCATTAATCCACGATACAGGATACAATGAGGACATAAATATATTGTTAAACAAGGCTACTATACATAAAATCCAAGACACAGGTAACATTTTATATAATCCAGGGGGCACTCCATCAGGTCCGCTCGCTTTCCCACTCTTCAAACGCTTGATTTGTGATTGTACTTCATGGTATGAAATAGGATCATCCAAAATGGGTACATATATATCAGTTTGTAAGCCATCAAGATTCTCAATCGTATCCCCCGAGTGGTCATACAGCTGTGTGAAGTGTTCAACAAATTCCTGATCTGATGGTGAAGAAGCATTACCAAAGTCAGTTGAATTGGCATTTAACTCTCCACGCCAATTAATAGCACGCCAAATTGTAGCACTATCATTCTCACTTAAAAGGCGTTCCCACCTATTTACAGTAACATCAACACCAGGTGCAGGCCTCCTAACTACCGATTTACTTGCGCACTCGTAGAATATAGTACCCAGATTACCTTCAAAATTGTCAATACTTCCATCAAAAGTAGGTTCTCTATGTTTCGCTAACTCACTGACAAACAATTCTTGATTCATTTGTTCTGCCATTATAGGCGGAGTCACATATTTATTAGTAGCTTTACTTTGCAACACTGCATGACCACCGAGCTGAGACGCTCTTTCTTTTATATGAGTTAAATCGAGGCCAGGGCATATAAAGGCTAAGGATAATGGTGCATGATTAGAAGGTAATCTTAAATCCTGGATTACATCGAAACTCTTAACAATGTGTATGTACTCATGAGATATCAAACAAGAATCAAGCTCAGGTTACCCCCACAAGTTGGTCCCTGCCTATAAGTAAGACCTCCCTTGAATTGCCTGCAAGACGTTTGAAGATTGTTAACAACCAAAAGTTTTTCATCCACACAAATCCCGAGTAACATCCTCCCATTGTCATTAGGGTTAGGTACGGCGTCCAGGATAGCAGGGTAAGAATAGCTGGGTAGATCCCCTCTCACCGGCAAGTCACGGACACCGACACCAAAACGAGCGTTTAAATCACCCATTACCACACAACCACCTACATAAGACTTAACTTTCTCCTGTATTTTACTAAGTAATGACATGTCAAAATAAGGTGAATCAGATGGGGGGACATAACAAAAACCAAATAACACATTCGGCACACAACTAATTGTGAGCCACACCTGATCACTAATACTTATATCTTCAATCACAACATAAGAAATAAGACATCTACGGATCAAAACACATGTACCTCCGCGGTGTTCTGCATTCCTATTACGACTAATACAAGATACATAACCAGGGAAATTAATTGATGACGAGGTTTTTACTTCGTTAAGGCAAATTATATCATAATCCAATAATAAATTCTCTACAAAAGTTTTCTCAATCTTGGTCCTAACACCATTAACGTTCCATGAGATTATTTTAAGATGTTTCCGTGGGCTACCTAAAAAGGGTGAGGATTCCATGAATCAATCACCACATCATCTTTATAAAGCTTTCTCTCCCTGTAGTCCATCCTAATTGCACATCCCTGATTTTCTGGCTTCTCTTTCTCTCTCTTTTCGGCTTCATGCAGTCTTTTCCATTCCATCCTGACAGCTGGGTGGGTATCCTTTTTAACAAAAATCTTCTTGAATGGGTCTTGGCATTGTTTTAAAGCTTTTCCCTTTTCAACTATGGCATCCCTTTCTGCTCTCGAGCCCAATGTGACAAGGATAGGTCGGGATCGAGTATTATCCTCATTACGAGTTCCCAACCTCCTATGAGATAGAATCGGAGTAGTCACCTGAAGAATGTCAAATATCTTCTGGATCTTAGAATCTTCATCATTCAACCCCTCCAGGGCTACCCGTTCATCTGGAACGCCAAGAAGGACTAAATTCTTCTCCCTCTCCCTACGATCCAATTTCTCCAAAAATAATTGCTGTGCTATAATTATTTCTGACTGCTTATCTATTTTCTGTTGCATCTCAGTAATCTTGGAATTCACATTTGCATCAGAAGAAACAAGAGACAATTTCAGCTCCGCCAAATCATTCACGATTGTTGTTAATTTCTCATGGATATCTCCATCAGCAACAGCAGAAGTTAAAATAGCCTCTATCAGTTCATCTTTATTAATACCTTTCAGCTGCGAACGCTGTAGTTTCTTGAGATCATTTAAAGTCCTCATGATACAGGCAAGGTGGATGTGGGCGTTACCGGTTTATTTGACAGCTGTCACCAAGACGTCTTCGTTGTCCTTCGTTGCTATGGACGCTGTGGGTTGCTAGGGCCTAGTGCGCATGCGCAAAAATGGAAGTGAACTTGAAAGGGGGATTCTCCACCGTTCAGCCTTTATTTATCTTAAAATAAAACTGAGTCCAACATACACTGAATTCACTTCTGGCCTCGTACATAAGCACCACACATTAACGCGTCTTTTAGCACAATCACGTCAGCAGCACTCAATCTAGTTCTCTTGAAATTTTACGAAAATACCCAGACCATCTTCACAGTGTGTTTATCTGCAACCAGGGCTGCCAACAACCAGGGCTGCCAATACATATAAAGGAAAAATAGAAGCTTGTGAATTATATGAGCAAACGGTCGAACGGATATTATACTTATTAATTAGGATATATATATATATATATATATACTATATATATATATATATATGTATAATATATATCATACATATATCCGCTACATGTCCTTTAATATCTAATTCGCTCTACCTCGGAATTAATATATTTTCATATATGCTTAACCAAAGGGGAATTTTTTCTCGATAATAGATTTACCTGTACTTGGGCGCGAACGCAGGTACACTAAAATCCAGGCACGTCAGGGAAGCTATACCACCCCACCACCGTGAGAGGCTTAAAGGTTTATGCCGTCTCTCACCTCAAATACATTCTCGCGCTGAAGTATTCGTTGGTTTGGAGACAACATCAACCCGCCTCGACTCCGGTAGTGTAAGTAGCGCTTTTGACAGCACGTAGCATTTACATAAGTCATATCACATTACCGTGATTCATATACATATATCGAGCTACAATGTCCTTTAATATATTAATTCCGAGGTAGAGCGAATTAGATATTAAAGGACATTGTAGCTCGATATATGTATATGAATCATGGTAATGTGATATGACTTATGTAAATGCTACATGTTGTCAAAAGCGCTACTTACACTACCGGAGTCGAGGTGGGTTGATGTTATCTCCAAACCAACGAATACTTCAGCGCGAGAAAGTATTTGAGGTGAGAGACGGCATGACATAAACCTTTAATCCAATATAAGCATTCTCTTCCATGTTCGACCAATCTTTTTGGTTAGAAAGGACAAATAGCCCGCTATGATACCACAATTTGCCAAAAATTCAACCAATAAGATCCCTTAAACCTATGTGTAACAGGTTCTATTAAACTGAGGCCTGGGCCTTATTCCAGATGCCACCAGATGGGTCATAATGCGTAGGCCTAATTTTCTGAAGATTCGTGCCGATATTATTTAACATAATATAACTTGAAAAAAAAATCTTTCAGTTTTCTTCTGCAGATGGGAAAAGAAACCCACATGATTGCTGAGTATAACTTGTTGACTCATAAATATTTACATATTTTTTCTTAAATCTTGAGAAGTTCCAGGAGACTACTGGGTCTTGGCCCAGTCTGACCGCCTTCACATCTCTTGAGAAAGGGCCACAGATAGGACCCGTGAGTAATCGAGTTTTAAGAAAAATACTGTCAATACTTACAAGTAAACAAGTTATACTCAGTAATCTTGTGGGTTTCTATTTTCAACTATAGCATAGTTTATTTCATCGTTAAATTTATGTAAAGCGCAGCCAATGACCAAGATATGTTTACAATGATTATCAGCATAAAGGAAGTAACAGAAACACTTTCGGTTTATCTAGTTTTAGATATATTATTAATGCCTAAGGTATCAGTGACTGTCCGATTATATAGGAAAGAGAAAATATGATTTTTACGCAAGTATTTTATATTTATAAATATTACCTTTTTATTCAAACCTCATATAGATAACTTATATACATATCGTATTTCAAGATCGGACCAAAAACCTCTCAGCAGGTATGGTAGGATACGTAACAGACCCCAGAAGAAATATATTTGGCTTTTTATTCATGTTACGAATAAGTTGCAAAGGTTACTGCGAAAAAAAAATTGAATAAAATATGAAACGCTTAGGATGGGGGGAGGTGTAGGGGGCGGGGGGCAAGAGACTTCCACTGAGGTAATCCTCTTATATTTCTTTTATAAAAAGAGGATGAGGTAAGAGTTCTCCTTCACAGAAAAAGTTCGGTGCTATGGAAGGGCTTCGCCTCATTCTTTTTATAAGTTTGACTCTACCTACAGATATATATATATATATATATATAGATATATATATATATATATATATATATATATATATATATATATATATATATATATATATATATATATATATATATAAATATATATATATATATATATATATATATATATATATATATATATATATATATATATATATATGTATGTAATGGGGGGATTCCCCCCCCCCATTATTCATTAGGTAAGCGTGTGACACGAGCGGAAGGCAAACCAACACACAGTATTACACATAGCTTCTCTCTCTCTCTCTCTCTCTCTCTCTCGGCAATCCCTCTCTCTCTCTCTCCCTCCAAGGAATCTCTCTCTCTCTCTCTCTAGCACCGACACCTCTCTCTCTCTCCACCTCTTTCTCTCCATTCTAACAGGTAATGAAAATGAGAGAGTCGCATCATAACATTAACGTTTATTAACAATGAATAAGTAAATCAATCAATCAAGTAATCCAGTCATACAGACTAACTCTAAAAAACCCGAATAGTACAATGTCTGATAGTAATCATTAGTCACCAAAAAGTCTACACCCATCTGGGAACTCTTTGTCCCTCTCCATTCCAGAACCGTCTGTTTCAAAGACACGAGAAAAACACTCGTTAGCAAACATAAGTTTAAAGACAAAGTTAATAAAATGGAACATCTTACAAGATATCAAACAAGCCATCCCTTTGGCTAAAGTAATTCAACTTGGCTAAAGTAATTCAACTCACCCATGCAGCCGGAATATCTCACTCACTATTCCCAAAAACACTTAGGCACCACCATCGTGGCTCTGCCTTCCTCCCACGAATCTTTGTGCAAGTCTTCCCATAGCTTTGCGTATGAAACTATTTAAGGGAAGAGGCGCACACGCACATATGAACGCACAGTTCGTTAGCGCCTCGCAACACTAGTTGCATCCAGTTTCACAAAGGCACTTCGAGAAGAGTTCATAAACTGTCGTGCATTGACTTGTCGAACTAAGCACTTTTATCTCACGCCATCCCCAGAAACTCATTCATCAGCTACTCTCGGGTCGTTGCTTCTCACTGTTCTCCACATTCCATAGGTCACATAGAACACATGGACATATATTATATATATTGTCATATATATATTGACTATATATATATATATATTGATATATATATATTATATACTTATATTATATATATATAATATTACTATAATATATAATATATTAGGTATAGTTATAGAGAGGAGACGAGAGAGCGAGAGAGAGAGAGAGAGAAGAGGAGAGAGAGAGAGAGAGAGAATAGAACTTCTGACTCTGAGTATACTTATGAGCTTGGCTCTACCAAAGAGAGAGAGAGAGAGAGAGAGAGACAGACAGACAGACAGACAGACAGACAGACAGACAGAAGTTCTGACTTGGAATATTTTTAGACAAAAATTTTACACAGAAGAAGATAGACAGTTCGAGAAGTTTTGCTTGTTCAATATCTGCT
Source organism: Macrobrachium nipponense (assembly GCF_015104395.2). NCBI lineage: Eukaryota > Metazoa > Arthropoda > Malacostraca > Decapoda > Palaemonidae > Macrobrachium > Macrobrachium nipponense. The sequence goes on along the minus strand of NC_087204.1, from coordinate 11,225,421 downwards.
ACTGTAAGGTCCATTCTTTCATTTTCAAGTACCCGATTGTTCTAGCTAAAGATTTCTGTTTTAATAATTATTTTTCAAAACCTGCGTTAAAGCTATTAGCAATCACTAAAAACCGTCTATAATGGCAATCATTTTACTTTTTTTTTTTTTTGTACTAAAGCGATGTTAGCGTCCAGTTCAAATTTTCACATAATTTAAAAGATTCCATTACTTGCAGGTACTTGACTATTATCTATTTACAAAAAAGGCGTTCGTAGGAGGTTTTTTTTTCTTTCAAATTCTGGGCTTCGAATTCAGACTTGCAATTCCTTAATATTAACTATACTCTGTTCTCTTTTTCATCTGTCCACCCGCCTGTGGTTTTTGCGTATGGTAACACTGCGTCCCGGGCTTTACATAGTTACGCAATATGTAAGTTTTAGGTAAATAAAAGAATATCTGGGTGTACATTTGTAACTGAAAAGTGTTTTAATTATTTACTGTATGCGAATTACATCGTTAATATTCGAAATAGGATATTGCTATTATTGTTGAACGTAAGCTGAATGTAACTATCTAAAGCCCGGGACGTAGTGTTACCATACACAAACACCACAGGCGGGTGGACAGATGGAAATAAACCGAGTATAGTAACAATTATATTCAATGCCGAATAGTACTTGTCTTCCAAGCGGTATCAATAATGCTTCCACAGTTTCAATAATCTGTTGATATCAAAGGAAGATGTATATTTATCTAATAAAGTTTCTTTTACGATTAAACTCTTCGAACATCTTGCATGCTTAGCAAGAGAAAAACAAGATTGCATTTCGTCAAGTTTCGGTGACTGAGGAACTCAAAAGAGAGAAGCGTGTGAAGAAATAATGAAAGTTGAACCATCGTCCTGATTCCTCTCCATCTCACGAAACAGAAAGAACAGATTTTAAGTCTTCTTGTTTTCGCCAAACTCGACTAACGTAAGCGACAGATGACTGAACCGGAAGTCAGTCCCAGGTGAGGCATTGACGGTGCGAAAGGTGCCGAGATTTTTTCTTCTTCTTAATGGAACTGAGATTTTTTTTT